>NW_004955436.1:21174959-21209478 GCF_000276665.1 Chinchilla lanigera | reverse complement strand
TCGTTAATTTCCTATCACCTTGCCTGAAATTCTGTATTGCTTTTATTGTTTTTATGTTGTTTTATGTCTGTGTGTTTGTTAATGTTTTCTATCTTTAAAATAAAAAAATAGAAAAATTGAATGTTTTATGTCAGAATTGACTCCTTAAAGTGCAAAAACAAAGTCTCAATCCATATGTTTTTGAAAAATTTGTTCAAATTAGAATACCCTCGGGGCTGGAGATTTAGCTCAGCAGCACAGTGCCTGCCTGGCAAGCGCAAGGTCGTGAGTTCAATTCCCAGTACCAGAAAACAAACAAAAACCAAACAAACAAACAAAAAAACAAATTTAGAATACCCTCAAAAAATGTAAAACAAATTTAGAATACCCTCAAAAAATGTAAAACAGAACATTTAAAAAAGAGATTGGTACATTTCAAGTAAATGAATTTTCGATCCAGGTCAGTTCACTATTAATGAATATACCAATCTTTTAGCTGTCTGGAACTAGTTTGGCTGATCATTACTAATCTAATACTCATTCTAAAATATTCACTACCACTATTAGCAATGATTTTTTTTCCATAAAAGTCTGATATACAAACAGTCAAACGTATTTATCATAACAATGTTACACTATTAACCAACAGGTTATGAAAGAAATTTAGGTAGATTTTACTTACAACATCAATAACAGGTCAACAAAGCGTTGATGTTTAATAATTGTTTCTTCATTCATTCTCTTTATCCTAAGAATGGATTTACAAACCACTAAAGTGAGTTGGATGTGGTGGCGCACGCCTGTAATCCCAGCACTTGGGAGGCTGAGGTAGGCAGGTCTTGTGAGTTTGAGGCCAGTTTGGGCTACAAAGTGAGTTCAAGACCAGCCTGAACTGCATAGCAAGACTCTGTCTCAAAAAGACAAAAACAAAACAAAACAAAACAAAACGAAACAAACACAAAATGATCACTTTCTTAAGTGAAATGGAGAGCACAGAACTTTCAAAAGAAAAGTCCCACATCTAATCCCTCTGAAGAATGGCCTTGTGTTCACATTCCATCTCCAAATGGAGCACCGGTTTGTAGAACCAAATCCACATTCTCACTACCTCAATATTCACAACTGTGCCAGAACATTTGTATTGAATGTGTCCCTTCCAGACCACATTTCATAGGGGAAGAAAGTAAAGGCTCCACAAAGTGAAAGGAGAATTAACTCAAAGGTCATGTAACCAGAGACTGGTGCAGCAGAATTCAGACCAATCCAGTGTGGCTATAAACCCAAGCTCTCTCACTGTGACATTATGCCCTGATAAAAAGATTTCTGGGAAATTAACAGCCTGGCTGAAGCCTAGCTTAGGGCAGCATCTCCAATCTCAATCAGATGAAAAATCACCCACAAATTTAAATTCAAACTTCTTTTTACCTATACTTTCAAATGATTATACTACAGGTATACTAGTCCCCACAATGAGAAACTGCATCTGGTCTCCCATCCACGGGAACACAGAATAAATCCATCTGCTGTAGGAATAAGCAGTATGCGATTCATGTGATGATTATGTTCATCCTGAAAATCCAGTGTTTGCTAACAGACAACTTGAATAATATTCAGGACAAACCTAAAGTTCATTTCAATGATCCACAATTTTTAGAGTTTCTCATTGTATTCCTGCATTAGATTATGCTGCTGCAAGTTAATGTTTTAAGATCAAATTATCTTAGCTTCCTCTAGAAATGCCTTCACTGAATTAAGAGTTAATGCTATGCCTCAGCTTTGAGGGATGGTGGCTATAAGAAATCACCAAATGTGTCTTCTATAAATCTGTATTAATAGTAAGTCCATTAGATTACTCACTTTTTTTTTAAATAAGGAAGTATGTGGTCAGTTTTTCAGAATTCAAAGCCAGAACCTCTGCGAACGATTATTTAACCTATTACATACAGACTTTTTAAAAAGAGCATTTTTGTTTGTTTGGCTTTCTGTGTGGATTTTGCTTTCGCTGCCAAGAAACTCAGCTAACTTCAGGGTCCAGGTTGGGAGCGAGGGAGATGTAAAGCCCTGGGCTTCTGCTGTGTCTCTCAGCTGCCTTTATTGACTCTGCCTAACTGTTAGAGAAAGCACCAAATCACTTATAAAGATAAAACCATTAAGATCACAGCCAATTTCTCAACACAAAAATTGAAGCCTAGAAGAGCTTGAACAGTTTCAAGCTCTACAAGAAAAAACTTCCAGTCCAGGCCAATACATCCTGCAGAACTATCTTTTGAAACTGATAGAGAAATAAGGACTTTCCATGAGAAGGAACACCCTTAGAAACTCTTAATGATTAGCTGAGTTTGGTGGCATGCCCCTGTAATCCCAGCACTCAACAGGCTAAGGCAGGAGGATTTCTATGAGTTCAAGGCCAACCTGAATTACATAGCAAGACCCTGCCTCACCCCCCCCAATGGAGTTACAATCTCCAACTATAATTGTGGTTTCATCTATTATTTTCATTTCTTCTGTTTTTGCTTCATATATTATTTATATATTAAAGTTCTGTTATTAGGCATATATTTCTTAGGATTATATCATCTCACAAATTTTTTCCCTTATTAAAACTGTTAAAGTCCTGTTAATCATCCTTGTGCTAATATCAGTTTATCTGATATTAATTATTAATCATATAGTTAATGATCCCATTGGACTTTTTTGTTTTTGATTTGAAATAATTTTTTCCTTTTTTATTTTAAAGAAAATTAAAAATAAAAAATATTAAAAACTATACAGAATTTCAAAACAAGATGACAGGAAGTCAGCAATGGTTGTTATATTGCATATTATTATCCTCAAAGAAGTTGTTTAGATTATCAGATATAGGCATGCAAAATTGATCAAAAAAAATTAAGCCTTAACTGTCCCTCTCAATAAGCCAATAGAAACTAATACTTTTATCATTACTTTTCTTTCAGCCCATTTGGATTTTGTTTTTAAAGTTAATTTTTTGAGGGCAGAGGATGTAGCTCAGTGTTAGAATACTTGCCTAGTGTGTAAGCCCCTGGCTCTGATCTTATTTTTTTTTATTTTAAAAAATAAAAGAAGGAAAACATACTAACAGACAGACATCCATTTACAAAATAGCATAAGAACAATACAAACAAAACAGAGTTACAGACAAAGTTGTAGGAAATTAACCATGGTTGTTGTATTGCTTATTGATATCTTCAAAGTGGTTTCTCAGGAAAACAAATAGAGACATACAAGATTGATCTAACAAGTAATCATTAACTGTTCCTTTCTGTAGAGCAATAGAAGACAGTAGTAAAACTATGTTGGCTATCCTGTATATACATACTTACATGATTTCCCCTTCTTTCGCTTCTGTTTTCCCACACTCCAGTTGTCCTTTACTTTTGAGCATTTTCCTTTGTTTCACAATGTCTATCATACCTCCTAGTTTTTATTCACTCTTTCAGGTCTTACACTAGTGAGACAATGCGATGCTTACACATGCAGGTCTGATTTATTTCATTTATGAGTATGGTCTCTAGTTGTGACCATTTACCTATAAAAGCCTCGAGTTTATGCTAGATCTGCAAAAAAATATCTTTGGAACACTCACTATTGAATCTAACCATTTGGACAAAGGCAGAGGTTTGCGGATTTCTCTCAGAGCCACTGAGAAAGAACTACTAGTGAGGCTGGAGAATAGGGATTTGCAAAGTCCAGGCTCTGAGTACAGTATTTCAAGGGAGCATTCAGGAGAGACCAAGACTGTGTGAATGTTATTTAAGAAGATAACCGGAAGTAATCTGTACAGGCGATGTAAAGTTGTGATAACTTTCATCTCAGCAATTTTAGGGCAAGTATGAAGGCAGAAGTCAAACTGAGGAAGGAAGCAGGAGCCGTTGGGAGAAAGGCAGGCAGGAATGGCTGCCTTTTTTAAAGTGTGGGGATACGGAGAGCAAGAAGGCCAGGGGAGAAGGGACAGGGCCACGGAGGAAAAGCGTTACGGTTCCTGCTTTGCTTATTCAAAATGTGGGATATTCTAAAGCTTGTGGACTGAGAGAAAATAATTTGAAAGAGAGAGAGTAGTTATTGTTTCCTAGGGATGGTTACAGAGAGGTGGAGACGGCATCCTAAAGTGTTCAAAAGGGGGATAGGATTGGGGTGGGAATGTGGGGTCGGAGGTAGACCACACGCATGCGCACTGGAGTTGGGGTGCAGAATCCCAGGGGCGGGAGGCCCTGGGTGGGCATAGCTTGCTTTGGACAAAAAGGACAGTTTTCTCCCTAAACAACTCCCACCATGGTGAATGAGAAGAGATGAAGTCAACAAAAGTGAGGATAGTAAAAAAAAGGGGGGGTCTTGCTTAGTAGCTATTTCACAGACACATCAAAAAATATATGTATATTTTTCTAGTCTAAGAGAAAAGAGAGTTTAGAACAAGATTTAAAGAAACTGGTAAATGTTTGAAGGGAATCGGAAAGCACCGGTCACATGTTCACTCCAGACCATTCCTCACATCCCTCTTTGAATCCTAAATGCTTCTTTAGGATTTCGCTTGCTCTTTGAGCAGACAGCTGCCCAAAGGCTTCAAGCATTCATTTCCGTGTCTGTCCACCACATGATTATCAGCTTCTTTGCACCAGTCAGGGACTGCTTCATGTGTGCGCATCATAACACCTAAGAATTTACACAAAACAATGTGTGCTCAGTGAATGAGATTTAAAAAAAATATGTAGATAGCCAAGTAGCAGAGACTCTGTACCACTTGCTTGGTGGTTAATTTAGAAACCGAGGCCTTGACTTGACTTCTGCAACAAGTTAAGAATTCCCCAAATTCCAGTGTTCTGTAGTTCAGTGAGAGAGAGGTAAGAGGTCTTCAGATTTCATTTTGTACTCTCTGCTTATGACATGACAGTAATAACAAATGTGTGTCTACAGGGAGAACTGCCAGAAAGATATCTGTAAAGTATAATCAAATGACAGAAAAGCAAGAATTGAAATACAAGTCAGCTTTTTAAGAAAATTCTAAATACAGATTTGTTTTTAGAGGATGAAGCTTAAAATGGGAGTGCAGATTAAAGTTGATATTTTAAATCCAGTGTCCCCAAATTAAATCACCAGGATCCCAATTGTATGTCAAAAATAGGGTTGTTAAATAATGCACATTTCAATTCAAAGGCTTCCACCTGGATAAATTGGGCCACAAACTTGCTATTAATGTTATGCCCGTGTGTTTCAGGAGCAATTCTCTAGGGTATACAGGTGTATTTCTAAATTACCTCCTAACTACTGGAAAACTACACAGCATATGCATCTAACCAAGATGACCTATACCTTTCATTTTCAACAATATCAATCTCACTGCCACCCCCTACTTCAAACATGAGGTTTTACATATGTTTAAGGAAAATTATAAATTTGCCACAGGAGTTCTTAAGACCATATCCAATAGTGAGGAACGCTGCATAGGGAAGACGTAGATGTCCCACTGACAAGATTTCCAGTGTTAGCACACTGGAGCTGTGATGTAAAGGTTTCTGCTCTGGCTCTAACACTGCTCATCCTCAAACACTAGAGCAGTCATGTAGCTTCCGTTTCCCCAAATATAAAATGAAGGGGTTGGAGCTGGGGATATAGCTCAGTGGCACAGCGCCTGCCTGGCAAGCTCAAGGTCCTGAGTTCGATTCCCGGTACCAAAAAAAAAAAAAAATGAAGGGATTGGACTAGAATAGCATGGCTTGGGACTTTTCATTGGAAAATAGATCAGAAAATTAAAAGAAATTTTAAAGCACTATGGTTAAATAAGTAATGTTCTATACTACAGCAATTGACAGCAGGAGAATACTCGAGAATCTGACTGGTCCTTCAGTGAAGAAAGTTTTAACTATAATCTGTCATGCCTCGGTCACTTATGTACATAACCTTTGCTGGCCTCTTATTTCTTAATATCCACAAATATTAGCAACATGAAAACAAGTCTTTGATAAGCACTAATACTTTCAACTTTATCCATGTTAAGTGAGTCAATCTGTGGTTAGAATATTTAATAGCATGAATTAGAGAGATACTGATCATGGAAAATTAATCAGGCAGTAATAGTGAACTAGAAACTTCGAATAGTCCTTCCATTAGAACTTGGCTAGATCCTAAGTACGCTGTAATGACCTTTTGATGCTTTGTTGCCCTCACTAGAGAGAAGAGCTATGGTCTCCAGGCCAGCGAGGTAAACCAGAAACCAGAACAGAAAGCAGCAAGGGATTTTTGCCTCTGTCACTATGGAATTAGAAGACTAAGCTGAGCATTCTGACAAAGTTCCCAAGCTGAATCTGCAACTCCCACTTTTAATTCTGAATTTGCAGGTGTAACTGAAGTGGTCCTAGATTAGCATTTTCCCAAAGAGCACTGTACTGAGTACAAATACTCCCTTGAGGAAGGGTCATTAGTCTCTGAAGGTTCCCAAAATTCAGGTTCAATATAATATAATCTCCCGGTTTAAAAAGACACCAAACAAATAAGAAGCAGAAAAAGGCCACTTTTGCTCTGAGAGAGACTGAGCAAAAACAGACTTTAGCCAGGAGCCTCCTAAAGCCAAGAAGAAGCAGGGAAGGACTCTTCTGTAAGTCTCCCAAGAGAGCCTGGCCCTATGACATCTTAATGTTTGGATTTCTGGCCTCAAAACTGACTACTTCCTGTACGATCTGTGTCCTCAGTACCTCACATCAGAGGAGACAGGATTTTTTAATTTTTCCCATTATTGTTAGTAGAAAGTTTGATCAGCTGTTTGAAGTGGTATCCGCCAGACATCTCCAGTATGCAGCTCTATCCACGTTTCTCCACTTGCTCGAGTTCACCTCTCCAAGGTCTCTACCAGGCCGCTATACTGGTATCTCTTTGGTTTCTGGTTTCCCAGCTGGCTTCTCAAGGCCCCCTAAGATGCTGAATGACAGTTTCAGAAACTAGTAGAGCAAAACTGTTTACTTCATTAATGCCCAGCATAATATTCCACAACAGCAGACATTTTTTGGGGGGCGGGGGTACCAGGAATCAGATTCAGGACCTCACACTTGCCAGGCAAGTACTGTGCTCTCGACCTATATCCCCGGCCCCAATTGCAGGCATTTTAATTGTACCTCTTGCAAGTTTCTGAACTCTTGAAGAGTACAGATCAGAATCTGTTGACTTTGACACACGGTAGGTACTTAATGTTTTTTATTTTGTCTTTTCGAGATAGGGTCTCACTATGCAGTTCAGGCTAGCCTTGAGCTCACTTTGCAGCCCAGGCTGGTCTCGAACTCTCAATGTTCCTCCTGCCTCAGCCTCCCAAGGGCTGGGATTACAGGCATGCGCCACCACACCCAGCTCCTTAATGTTTTTCTAATGAATGAACTTAGATTCATAGTGACAGAATAGATATACCCAGAACTTGCTTCTTCCCCAACAAAGAACCACCAAAGTAACAAGTATGCAGCTGTGTATGACATCCATTTCCAGACATCCACCGCCATCATAGTGACAAAGAGGGACACTGCTGCCTGGGCCCTGGATCTGCACCTTTTATGAGTAGATGTCCTTGTCAGGCTTGGGTGTGAGCAGAACAAAGGGACTTTGCTTCAGTGCCCATCACCCTCTCTACCCAGGCAGCATCTGGGCCTATACCTGACGAGTCAGAGGACAAATGTTTTAGGCCCCCACTACTTGGGGCTTCCAAGGGTCCAAGGCCCTTCTTAGAAGCAGAGTGGGCATTAATAGTGCCCAAGGAAACCTTTACCACCCGCTAGGGACCATCATTCCCACTAACGGAGTAGCCACACAGTGAGCACCCTGGTGTCTGTACCATACCTGAAGTGCTAGAGTTTCCAGACTCTTGCATGGCCCACAGAGACAGCAGTTCTCCCTGAATCTGTCACAGTATGCACTGTGTGCAAAGTTATTCATCACAGCCAAAGAAACTGTAGGGAGACTATCTATGCTATGGTGAGCTACTCAAAACAAAGCCAACATTGCATAACAAACTGATGAACCCAACATACATCTTTGGCAGAAAGCCACTTACTAAGAAGGCCATATCATAAAAACAGTAGAAATGCTTGACACAACAAATGTGCAAATATCAATATAGGAGCACAGGAGATATGGAAAGAAAAAAAATGTAATATGATGCCTCCAAAAGAACATAACAAGTCTTTAGCAACAGACCTGAGATAAATGAATGAGGATGAACTATCTGATCAAGAATGTAGTATCTGATTAAGATATCTGATCAAGACTATTAAAAGCTCAATAAGACCTAAGAAAAATACAGTTAAACCATTAAATTGTTAAATTAAGAAGACAATGTAGAATAGGAATGAGAAATTCAGCAAGAAGACAGGTTAGAACAAAAAACTTAGAAATGAGTTCAATAACAAAAAACATTAGTTGAAAGCCTCAATAACAGACTAGATTGAGCAGAAGAAAGAGTATCTGAACTTGAACACATCTTTAGACATATTCTAGGCAAGCAAAAAGGAGATAGAAAGAATGAAGATCATAGCTTTAATGAACAAATATTCACATTTTTGGAAATGCAAATTCCCAAATGCATTTTTTGGAAAATCCAAACATAAGTAGAAAAAAGTTAGGGGCATAGAAAACCTACTCAATGAAATATTAGCAGAAAGCCTATTCAGTCTTGGGGAAATATGGACATATGTGTACAGGAGGCTTATAAGATCCCAAATAGAAAAGACCTTCACTACAGCATATTATAATTAGATTGTCAAAAGAACAAGACAAAATCTAATATCTGTATGAGAAAACTGTCAGGTCACAAGACCAGGAGAAAAAGTAATAATGCATTCCAACTTCTCAAACCAAATAACTGCTAACTAAAAAAAAAACTTAAACCTAGCAATGATACCTTTTAGAAATGAAGGAAAAATGAAGTTTTTCTAGGACAAACAAAAGCAGAGAATTCATGTCTTCTGGAATAGGCATATAAAACATGCTTAAGAAAGTCTTACATCCAAAAATGAAAGATAGCTACCATCATGAATACAATGTGAAAGTATAAATCTCACTAGTAGAATAGATACACAAAAGAGAAATATAAAAAGATCAAACATAATCAATATAATAAATCTTCAAACCACAAAGATGAACACAAGTTAGAAAGGAATGAAGAATATTCAAAACAACTGGGGGAATATCATAAAAATGACAAGAGTAACTCCTTACCTATCAACAATAACCTTAAATGTAAAAGAACTAAATTCTCCAATTAAAAGATATAGACTAGCTGAACAACAACAACAATAGCAAAGGTGATGGATCTGCTGATTACCCTGGACTAATCACTACCTAATTTATATATGAATCAAAATATCACATTGTATCTAATAAATATGTACCAATAAAAGTGTTTAAAAAGAATATATATAGATAAATTACATGATTTAAAACCTAAATGTGTCCAATAACTAGTTTGTTTTAAATTCAAGAATACAGTATTAATTTCCAAACATTCTATTCTAACTATATTCCTACATTTTCCTCAATTCCAGATATTTAAAATCCAAAGGTCAAATGTCTGGAAATACCTGCATTCATAACCAAAGAACACCATAAACATATAAATTTCATATTCTATTCCTTGACTTTTCCAAAGACTTGAGATCTTAAAAAACAGTCCTACATTTTATACAAAAATCAGAAAACAGTTGGCTAAAGAAAGTGAAATGACTGGAAAAAGACAGAAGGGAAAATTTCTGGGGTGATGGAAAAGCTTTATGGGTTTTTGAGGTAGTGATTACAAGAGTGAATGAAACTGTCAAAATTGATTGAATTGAACACATAAGACCTTTGCCGTTTTTCCACCTATTGATAGTAAGAATATTTGAAATATACTCTCTTATCAGTTGTCTAAGTTACTTTTCTCCTTGTTGAGACAAAATACCCACTAGCCAAAGGTAAAGGGTGAAAGGTTTACTTAGCTCAGTTTGTAGAGGTTTCAGCCCATAATCAGCTAGCTCCAAGGCAGGGTGGCACATGGCAGGGGGCAACAGTTCATGGCAGCACTGGACCATAAATCAATCACAAACTCTAGATTCAGTTGCCTGCAAAAAGCCTACTCCCTATGTCCATATGAGGCTTTGTGGGGGACGTCAAACCATAACAGCAACTTTCAAGTGTACAATACACTGCTATTAACTATGGCTACCATGCTATACTTCACAGATCCCTTGAACTTACTTCTCCTAATTAAAATTTCTTATTTAGTCACCAGTCCCTCCCCAACCTCCCTTACCTCCCAGACTCTGGTACCCACCATTGACTCTGCCTCTATAAGTTCCACATTTGCAGCTGCCACATGTAATGGAAAACACATGCTTTTTGTGTGCCTGGCTTACTTAACATGTTAGTCTCTGTGTTCATACATGTTGTTGCAAATGACAAGATTTCTTGCTTCTTCAAAGGTGAATAATTTTCCATTGATTGTGTACCACATTTCCTTCATCCCCCTCATCCACTGATGAACACTGGAATTAATTTCACATCTTCACTCTATGAATGGTGCTACCACAGACACAGGATCATAGATTTCTCCTCAACATACTGAGTGTGTTTCCTTCACATACATGCCCACTGGTGGGCTTGCCTTCTATTTTATATTAATTATTTTTTCATATAACTTAATTTTGTGTTTAAATCTCCAATCCTACAAGAGTTGATAGTCTTCCAAAGTAAACTTCATACCAGTAGCTTCTCCTTTTTATGGTCTTTCTTGGTTGGTCTTAAAAAAACCACTCTGGCCTATCTTCATCTTTAGTCCTTATTGGCAGTGGACTTAGTCAAATTGTCTCTATACTTCCAGATTATCAGGGCCAACATTCAACAAAAACAAAGGCCAGAGATGTGACCCTTGGGTGAACTCCTGGGTCTCCATGAAAGTCAGGTTCAGGCAGGGTGATCTGTCACAGTGCTGTGTGCAGTCTACTGATTAGTTTTCTGTCATTCTAATCAAATATAAGCTTATTTAATTCTTCTAATAGCATCTGGAGACAGTGGGCTGACAAGTTTACTAAAATTCAAATGTATTTACTAGTTTAGAAATCAAATGTGGAAAAATAAAAGACTACCATTTTACAGTCATCTAGAGTTTGTGTGACTCTTCTCTGAGCATTAATTTACTAGGATTTTTTCTCCATTATTGGCTCAGAAAATAAAATCTGTAATATAACAAAACAAAAGAAAAGAAAAACTACCCTTAGCCAGTCACAATGTCACCCCTCTGTAATCCCAGCTACTCAGAAAACTGAGGCAGGAGCATTGCAAAATTGAGGACAGGCTGAGCAGTTTAGTCCTTTTTTTTTTTTTTTTTTTTGCTATTGGGAATCAAACTCAGGACTTTGCACTTGCCGGGCAGGTGCTTGTGCCACTGAGCTATATCCGCAGCCCTCAGCTGAGCAGTTTAGGAAGACCCTGTTTCAAACAGGGGAGATAGCTCAGTGATAGCTCAGTGATTCAATCCACAATGCCCCCCCAAAGTGAAATACCCTATGTCCATCTGATCCAAAACCAACCACAAAATCTGAAAATCTCTATAGTTCTTGAAACTAAAGTGGCAAATCAATTATGTCAATTTCAAAGGAATTAGAGAAGAAAAACAAATAGCCAAATGGATGAAGACCCCAACCAATTTCAAAAAAGAGAGAAGTGCAACAATATAAAGTGTAAAGAATTTTATATTCTCAGTTCTGAAATACTTCAAAAAGTTTTAGAGTTAGCTAGCATGAGTTTTTGATTAATCATCATCATTGTTTGTAATTATCAAACTATAAAAGTTCTGAGCAGTATGATTGAAAGGCTCATGGAAACAAAAGAAAATATTCTGCCTTTTGGTGTGAAAAAACAAGCATATGATGTGAAGATAAGAAAAAAAGATTTTGATCATTAACACCCATGAAGATTGGAAATCCAATAGCATTTTCCTAAACCAGTAGTGGCAAACCTATGGCAGGCGTGGGGCAGTGAGCTGACTGTATCATTGAAAGCTCTAAAATGTTACCATTCCTGCAAAGGATTACAAGTAATGCTCTTGGCTCTTTAGGCTAAGCATTTTGCAGCAGAGATCCCCATCTTATTCAGCTCCTCAGCAAGTCCTTTTGTGACTCAACAGTCCTACAATTGATTTTTAAAATAATACAAAACTGATGCAAATAAGTACTATAATACTAGATTACCCAATATACTATGGGAATCCAGAGGAAACAGTAATTCATTCTAATTCGGGGGAAGGCAGGAAATTATAGAATACTACCACAGGATGGCTTTTATGTAGGTCTACAAAAATCTTGAAATTATTATATTTATATTATGATTATTCATAGAAAACATAAATCAGCAAAAAGAAGTATTTCATAAAAAACTACCAACAGCCCTACCACTTAGAAAAATGCCACTGTTAACATGATTTTTTAAATCTTCTATTATTTATTGATTTTGATGCTAGAGACTGAACCCAGGACCTTGAGCATACTAAGCACATGCTTTACCACTGTGATACATCCCCAGCCAATAGTGACTTTTTTCTCTATGAGGGGACAGGTGACTTTATAAGAAACTTGCAGTCTTCTGACAAACACTTCACAATATGTTGTGACCTTTCTGGTATTTATTTTCAGTTAATATATCTTTGTGTGTTTATATCTTGTAAACCAATTATCATTTTATCAGCATCTCCACATTTTTCATTGGTTTGTTATTATGGATATTTAAGATATGTTAAAATATCTTACAATATATATCTCTTTGACCCCTCACCAGATTATTTCTTTAGGAAGAATTCCTCAGAGTAGAATTGCTCAGGGTTTTCTTTATAATCTAGTGTCTTGTATACAAGCCTCTAGACCAGTAGTGGTGAACTTACAATGCGTGTGCCACAGCAAGCTGTTTCTGTCACTGAAAGATCTAAAAGGTTCACCATCACTGCTCTAGACTCTTTATCTAGCTACTGCACCATTTCTCTGCTCCATTTTTAAGTAGAGTAACTAAGAGTTGTTTATACTCACTGTCTCCAATTCTTCTCCTCCTTTTCTGTCTTAAAACTATTCCAAATCAGGCTTTTCCAAGAAGACACCATTGTCTCAGTTACTTTTGTCTCGTTGCTGGGAAAAATACTTTACGCCCAAAATTAAGGAAGGAAAGGTTTATTTAGCTTACAGTTTGTGGAGGTTTCAGTCCATACTGGGCTAGTTCCAAGGCAGAGTGGCACATGGCCGAGGGCAAACTTTCATGGCCGTGGAACACAGCAAAAACAACAAGAGCAAGAGGGAGGAATGGCAGCAAGCAGCCTCTTTCCCTCCCTTACATTGTATGCAAACTACCCACCCCAGGGCGGGTGTAGCACTCACACTCATAATCCCAGCATTGCATCATGGATCAATCACAAATCCTAGAAGCCTGCCCCATGACTGCATGAGGATTTGTTGGAGGGTGTGGGGCGGGACGACGACATCCAGACACAAACCGTAACAGCCACTGAAACTGATCTTCTCCAAATAACCTCTGACTTCCCCACCAACACACAGTTGCTGTTGCATCTACCATTATCATAGTGATTTTTCTCATTGCTGAAACACAGTGCCCGACTCCTGAGAAGTAAAGGAGGAGAGGTTTATTCAAGCCCACAGTCTGTAGATGTTTCAGTCTGTAGTTGGCTGGCTCCAAGGCAGGGTGGCATGGCGCAAGGGCATGGTAGAAAAGAGCTGCTCACAGCATGGACAGGAAGCAGAGAGTGCGGAGGGAGGAGCAGGGGAAGGAGAGAGGTCCCTCCACATCTCACCTTTAATGACCTGCCTCTTCCAGCCAGACCCCACCTCTGACAGCAAGTGAGCTACAATCCGACATAATCAAATCATCTTCCAGAACCCCCACCTAAGAGCACATGAGGCTTCAGGGGACATTTTAGACTTAAACCATAACAAACATTAAATCTCATCGAGCACCTACATGATCGTATGGTCGCTTTTGAGAGAGCTGAGCAAGCCCTCCTTCGGGGAGCATGGTCTTCACTTGGACTCCAGTACCCCACACACTCTTGGTATCTGTTCTATCTCACTGGCCACTCACTCTGTGTTCTCATCCTATTGGCCCTTGCGGATCTCATTAAGTCCCCTACAGAACCCCTGGTCTAGTGCTTTCCATTAAACTCCAACACACTGGAAACATCCCTCAACCAGAACTCAACTCCTGATCTTTATTCTTCCTGTGTTAAAAACAAAGCCAAGCCCTACCCCAACCACAATCTTACTGCCTGTAACAACAGCCATCCTATCTGCCCAAGCCTAAAACCTTAGAATCCTTCTAGAACTTTCTTACCTTACATCACTGTCTGTCCTTCAAGAAATCTTGTTTGCTTGCCCCTGAAGTTCACCTACAACCTCACCATCTCCGCTGCTGCTCCTCTGGCCCATTATTTCTCTCCTGAATACGAAAAGGACTCCTAAGGTGCCTGCATCAGGCCTTTGTACTGGCTGCTTCCTTGGTAGGCAATGTTCCTCCACCCAACATCTGCATGGCCGAGTCCTTTGCCTCTTCTATCTTTGCTCAAATACCACTTTCCCTGTGAGAGCTTAATGACTCCCTACATTACAACCCCCTTTCATCCTTTGCTCTGCCCCTTCTCTTTTCCTCCACAGCACTTTCTCACCTTATTGGTAGATATTTAGTGTAGTTTGTTTCTACTGGGCCTTAAAAATGTATCCATCAAGTCAGGAAATTTTGTCTGGTTTGTTCTCTACAGAAGAGGAATATTTAATGCTTTTAATCCAAACCGCCAATTTGCTTCTCAAGAAATGAAGGTATTTAAATAAATCAATGAGGTAGAAAAGGAAAGGTCCCTGTTGAGGCTGTAGGACTGGCAAAGGCTGCTGACACGGAGCCAAGCAAACTGATGTGCTGATTTCCAGGTGTGCCTGATAAGTCAGGGGTGGAAATGCAGGGTTTGCAAATATGATGAAAACTATGGCTGCTCCCCTCAAGTTGCACTTACGTATAAAGTTTGGAAAATCTACCATTCCCTGCAAGCTAGCTAGAGGCCACCATGGGCCAGTAGATGAAAACCATAGTTAAGAGAAGCAGAAGTAGAGAAGGAAGAAGAAGAAGAAGATAAGGAGGAGGAAGGCGGAGGAGAGGCCCATGACCTTCACATTGTGACAATCACTTGGATGAAAATGACACTTAGATGGGAAGATGGGTCCTTGCAATACTGAGTTCAAACATTTTGAAGTTTACTGAAGGAAGAGAATTCAACCACCAGGTGTGCTATGGTTTGAATGTTTCATCTCCCAAATACAGATGTTGGCTACTGTCACGGTATTAAGAGGTGGAGCCTTAGGTCACGAGTGTTTCTCCCTCAGAAACAGGATTTTGGCTCTCATGAAAAAATGCTTCACGCAGCTTTCGACTAGCTTGCCCTCCATCTTCCTCCATGCGAGGATGCAGCTAGGAGGCTCACAGAAGGTGGGAGTTTAGCACCCTGACGTCGGCCTTCCCAGCCAGCCTCTGGAACTGTGAGAAATAAATTTCTGCTTTTTAAAATGACCCGGTCTCAAATATCCTGTTATTTGACAAAACAAAGTCTGACAAAATGGACTGAGTGTCTTAAATGATAAATAACACACAGGTAACAATTAAAAAGCCCAAAGTCAACACAAGGGACATTCACACTGAAAGCTGCTTATTTTAAATTTTATATTGCTGATTTATAAAGTTTACAAGATAATCAGAAAGGAGACTATTTAGGTACTGGTAATTTGATTTTAAAAACTTGAAATCAGCAAACAGCCCATCCAAATAATCTAAGCTATTGTCTGTCTGGCTGCTGTACAACTTTATCATTAGGCATCTTTCATCTAAATAATTCAGTAAAATAGTATTAATGAGCCCCCCTCTTCTAGCAAATATCCCTTTGCTCTCTACCTCTGAATCCAGAAATCATAAAATAATTCAGCCCAGGTAGTTTTTCCTAATCAGTCACGTTTCTGGGGAGGGTACAGGAAGGGAAAGAAGAGGGTCTTAACTACATCTACGTAGAAATTGCTGTGTATTCACTGAAGCCCTTCTTTGCACTGTAATAATGCTAATGCAGAAACTTCCCTGTCTGAAATCTATTCTATAGCTGATATTTGATGCCAACCCTTACAGTGATAAAGGCCACAGAAGGAAATCCAGAGGCACTGTATTTAAACACAGCCAGTCCTGAAAGGTCCTCTGGTTAATTTCTTTTCCCTGTTACCACTCATCAGAAGACAAGTTTGCCAACAGCCATCAGAAAAACACATCCACGCTGGATCAAGGCCAACAGCAAGCAGCCTGTGGAAGTCTGGCTGCAGGGCGGAGGGTGCCAGGGGCACCACCTGGATGAAAACATGAGGGCGCTGCTGGGCAGCAGCTGGAGGAAGTTTGGACACGCTGGCAGGGGGACATACGAGTGGTTAACCAGCGAACCAAGCGTGCCTCTTTTGGAGACCCAGCTGCAGGTCTGTACCCATGCTTTCAGTCTTTTCTTCCCTGAAGTATCTTGGTTGTCTGTATTTTTAAGATCTTAAAACGTAGGGGCAACATCTTCTATTATGGATAGGACAAAAATATGAGGTCACTGCTTGGCAGGATCTGAAGGTAATAGCTTGCAAGTTCTAAGATTCTTTGATCATGGAACATTTAAGGGAAACTCAGCATAAACATATTCTAAGATTATTTGCTCATCAACTATATCAAAGAACTTGGGGTCAACAAGTTTTTGTGCCTTAGTGTTATACTGTTCTTTGCTCAGGAGCAGCATCTATATATACAAAGATAAGAAGCTCCCTTTTGTTTTCAGCTCTGAAATGAGCACTGTTTCTAAGAGCAGAAGCCAAGCAGCTTACCTCAGAAGGAGAGCAGGGGGTTAAGGAGACTCTGTCTCTCACTAAGACAAGCATTGATGCTTGGAAACCCACCAAGGAGTCTTGATCTAAGACAGCATTAAAGGAAAACGTTTGTAGAAATCTAAAGCAAAGAATTTTATGACCAGAGAGAAATGAATGACAATCCTGAGCAGACACACACACACACACACACAAATGAATTTTTCTCTAGAAATTCAACTGTAAGATTGGTGTTTAAATCATCTAAAACCAGCTTTTATAGAAAAAAATATATATAGCTACATCCTATAGCAGTTACACCTTTAATTGGATATTTCTCTAAAACACTTCCTGAATCATAAAGCATCTTTGAGTAAACACACACCTAAGAAAAATATTAAAAGTTAAGAAAAAACTTTGAGGCTAGTGAATAAATTAGAATATTTGACTAGAAAAGATATTCTTTCTGCCTTAAAAAAACCTAACAATTTAACTGATATATTATGAATAATTAAATAAGCAAACTAAGGACACTGTAATAAGCTGGTCCTATAGCTCTGTGAAACTCTATGTTGGTATAGCAGACTAAGGTATTCTAATGCCATGTGGTATTCTTTGTATTTGGACAAACTTAACTCAACCAGTGGAAATACTGATTGCAGCAAGGACTGTGCTATTTTTTCTTCCTCAAACTTTTGTAATATCAATAATACCATAAGTGGCATAATTGTAAACAAGTCTATTACATAAAACCTTTTAAATAGAACATTAAGTATCATTATATTCTGTATATATTGAACTTCTTATGGGAAACAGAATATTTAAAATTTGATGATCACAACTGATCAGAAACAATTATTCATATTATTGATCTAGAATAAAGGCAAAAAATAAATTATGAAAAATGGTCTGTGTTTACTGGGGTGGAAGAGTTACTGCTTTAAGTACTAAAGGATAATTTTAACATATTTAATAATTCACATTGTGGAAGAAAACATTATAAATTTCTTTTTGACTCCAATTTGACTTCTTATGATAAATTTATTTATGAATTTATCCACTCATACTTTTATAATCAAAGGACCTTTTTATATCACAATAAATTTTAAATTAATTATCTTGACATTAAACTAGATTATATGTGATAAAACAATCTCTAGTTTAGAAATATAACTTATTCACTCATAAAATATATTATTTCTCCCAAAAATAAATGCCAAAATTTATCTTCACTGTATTTTCTAACTTGATATAAATTTCTAGATTTTTCTCTAATTATCTTTAGAATTTCATTTTTGGTAACTTTGATCATTTGATTTCTTAAGATAAAGGGACATATAAGTATTCACTACTCCTCCAACACTTTACACACACGAATTCATTTCATTTTCATGCTAACCTTTAAAAACAGATGTAACTGTTTTCATTTCATAGAGAAGAAAACCCAGGCCTAGAGAGACCCAGTGTTCTCCACAGTCTCAGGGGCAAGAGAAGGTCACACTGGAATTTGAAGCCCAAGCTGTCACACCCCAAAATCACTGGTGCTCTTGTTTTGCTTTGTTTTTTTTTCCAGTAGTGGGAATCGAACTCATGACGTCGCGCTTGCCAGGCAAGCGCTGAGCTGCCTGAGCTAAATCCCCAGCCCCTGGTGCTCTTATTCTCAGGGAAACCTTTCATTTTTATGCTATTTAAGCTAAAATCATCTGTTACCAAGAGCAAACTTTCTGGCAGTACAAATATTAAATAAACCACCTAATTTTACATCAGAATGATTATACAAAGCTAGATAACCCCAGCAAAACATTTGTTCTCACCACCAGAATCAAGCAGAGAATTCCAGCTCTCTTAGTTTCTTTAGGCTTTATTTCAAATAAGCAGAAAATAGCTTATCATTTTATTTGCTTAAACACCATTAGAAGGCTTTAAAATATTTTTACATAAGCAGTAGATATTAAGATGTACATTTACCCCATATACTTTATATAATAAACTCTTTAATATTTCCATTATTTTTTCATAGTTGTATTAAAAGAAATGTTTATACAATTACAATAGCATTTTTTCAAGGTGTTTTCATGCCCTGATGTTGATGCATCATTTCATGCTTATTTTTTGCTCCATTATTTTTGTGAACTAATACTACAAAATCAATACCTTTCAGGTTACCTAAAAATATATGATTTTTCCTTAAAAATCTCAAAAAATTCATATTTATCCTACAACTATTACAAATTTAAACACACAAATTTTATTGATCATTAGTCCCAGCCAACCAAACAGAATTCACTTCTTTATATGCAATACAAACATGTAGCCGAGTGAGATTTTGGTCCAAAATTGAAGAACTCAAGTCTCATCAAGAAACTTTTTTTTTATTTTGGTACTGGGAATTGAACTCAGGACCTTGTGCTTGCTTGTGCTGCTGAGCTATATCCCCAGCCCAAGTCTCATCAAGAGATTCCCCTCAGAGCCTCATGCACTCACAGGTGGGCTTCGGGAAGGTAACTGGGTTATGGGAGCTGAGTGCTCACTCTCTGTCAGGCAGGTTCTGGTAGGAAGAGGCTGTCACTTCCTGGAAGTGGTTCCAGGGTGCATGACCTGGAAGTGTTTCTCTCCCCTTCCGGTTCCCCATGACCTGAGCAGCTTTCCTCTGCGCAGACCCTCCCACCGTGACAAGGACCTCTCCTCCTTTATTATGTGTCATGTATTGTGTCCTAGCAGTCCTGCATGATCTTTTTGTGGTGATAAAACATTAATTCTGAATAAAATAAGTACCTAAATGGCAAGAGTTCACACTCAAAGAACCAGTGGTAAACGTCCTCACTCGAGTTTATCCTCACGTCTTTACTTGAGTGGAAGCGCTGGGGGCATCATCCATGTGTATTTTGTGACATCCTGCACTCACACTGCCTGTGAGTTCACTTTAACACTGCAGGATCACGATCCCTGCAAGAAGGAACCAGTAGCAGGATGTTTAGGTGAGCGTAAAGGTAAGGAGGGACCTTGGGCTGCAGACACCCAGGGGCCTCCCTGCCTGGGTCCTAACTTACCCCCCTTCCCCAACTCCAGGGCGCCCAGAAGGTGAGCTCCACCCAGGAGGACGCTGAGCCCTTCCTGTGCATCCTGCTCCCTGCCACAGTGCTGCTCTTCCTGGCCTTCCTGCTGCTCTTCCTGTCCCGCCGCTGCCAGGCTGCCAGGCCCCAGGGCCAGGTGTTCAGCATCGACCTCCCACAGGAGCAGCGACACGCAGGTGAGGGGACCGAGGGGACCGACCTCCTGGCCAGCCTCCCTCAGGCCAGTGAGCAGCGCTTCCCTTACTCCCCACTGCCGGCCAACCGGACCCTGCTTGCTGGGCGCCCTCCGCCTTCCTATGAGGAGGCCACCAGGAAGGCCCCTGGGCAAGAGGCCCCGGGGGTGTCCTCCGTGTGAACAAAAGTCCCCTTGGCTGGATGGGCCAAGGCCACTGCCTGGAACATGGTCTAACACAGCTCTCAGCCTTAAGAATGGAGAAAATGGACAGCTGGACCCTGAGAAGGGGAGAAGGCCCGGTTGACCAGCATACTCCTTCCTGCTGGCCGGAAAAGCTTACCAAGTGTGCACCTTCTTAGCCTACGTCCTCACAGTTCTCAGAAAGATGACTGGGCTCCCCTGAAATGGATTATACCAGAGAAAAATGAGGAAGTACTGTGAGTGGAGGAAACATTTTTAATTATTAGTGAGCACAGGGACTAGCTCTGAAAGTCAAGAAAAAGACAAAAATGCTGGACCCAACAAAGGTAACTGCTTTTGTTACCAAGTGAACGTCTTTTTTGTGCACCAGCTTTTCTCAGGGTTTTGTCTCTGTGAATACCTGGAGATCTCTAGAGTTCTGGGAGAAGTAAAAGACAGCTCTAAGGCTGCAGAGGGCAACTGTGTTGTAAATAATGATAAAATGTGTTTCAACCTTAATAATGAAAGTACAGGTTGCAAATGTTAAAAACCAGTACCAAAGCTCGCCAGTCACCACCTTTCCAGTCATCCCTCTTGCTTGTCTTCTGATTCGCTTGCTAGAGTGGAAGGGGGGTTTGGCTTAGTTACACAATAGTATTATGGGTATTAATGCTGTGGCAGAAGAGATAGTTGCTGCTATAACATATTATCTTCTTATATATGCCACAATCATTATCTGTCATTATCTTAGTATATAGCTCTTCTGTATAATGTGATAACACTGTGACTGAATTTGAATTGACTTTTCCAAAGTAAAAATCAGCTTAACACTAGAAAGTAAAAGTCAAAATTTTGGTAAAGAGAAACAGATTTTAACAGAGCCTTTTTAAATTATATAATTCCACTTTGGGTTTCCAGACGTCAAAACTAGAGTTCAGAGAGGCCAAACTGTTTGTGCAATGCTGCTTTATAAGAGGCAGACCTAAGACCCAAAGGACCTCTAGGACCTTCTACTGAGCTAGCCATCTTCCCAAGAGCATCACACAGGTGGGCTTTCAGCCAGGGTCCAGGTGCGGGTAGGGCTTACATGGAGGGTAAGTGCAGGTGAGTTTAAAACACTTTCTCTTTTTTCTTTTTTTTTTTTTTTTTTTTTGGCAGTATAAAATAAAAACTTGGCAACCCAATGATAATTCCCAATCATCAAAAAAATAGTGGCTTTTAAATTTTTGACATGAACATTTTTATGTCAGATAGGCAGTGTTGTAAACTTTTAGGAAAACAAAGTCAGCAAAAATAGGCTACAATTAAGTGTAATCTGATAGAAATAATGGTTGTATCTTTGAGGACTACAGCAAAACATAAACTATTTAGGTGAAAATCAATAAGATTTCTTTTAGGGAAATTGTGCGGAATGATTCTCTAATGTTCTTCAAGAGAAATAAACAAACAAATGGCAATGACAAACCCAGCACACAGTCCTCTTCAGATTGTTTTTGTAACCCTAAGAGTCTAGTTGCGTATGAGAGGCTATTGATTCTTTCCCAGGTTAACATTCCTTCTTCTTTGAGATCAGAACCCAGTTTGCTTCTGCAATCCAGAAACCACCTTAAGGCAAGCTGGACTCTTCAAAACACCAGCAGGGGCATCACATAGTTAATCACATCATCTCAGTTCCTTTACCAGGGACTGATTTAGTCTTGGGACTCAGAAGGAGATCTGCAAAGGAGGATTTCCTAGAAAAGTTTGCCTTACTATTAAAAATAAATATATGGAAGGAAATACTCTCACTCTTTGCTGGATGTTATATGCTTGCCTATGATGCCTGGAGCTGCTGCAGCCATCTTACAACCATGAGGTAAAGCATGACTCATGACCGGTAAGGGGAATTATTGAGTAGAAGAAATGTGTGCATTTATGACATTGTAGAACAACTGAATTAACCAACTGCCTATATTTTAATGACAGAATATCTTTCATACTGTTTTAATACATTTAAAGCCAGGCTTGCTACATAGAGACAAAAGTATTTCAACCTCTACAATGTCTTAAGACTACAAAGGACATATATTTCCATGTTTTAAAATGCTCTGATAAGACTTACTTAAAATATATGATCAATGCTAGGACTCATTTAAAATGTTATCAGTGATCTAGGAAAGGAAACATCTCATTTTATGAAACCAAAGAGAAGCAGTGAGGCAGTTAAACTCTAAACCAGGAGTTACTAAACTGTAACCCTCAGGCCAAATCCCATTGTATTACCAGTGAAATGAGAGTGGTCTTCACATTCATAAAAGCTGAAAAAGCATAAAAAGAATATTTTTTCTGATACGTGAAAGTGGTATGAATTCAAATTTCAGTGTGTAGAAATGGGGTGTTTTTGGAACACAGCCAAAGGTCAGAGTAGGTACAATGGATAACATGACCTTCAAAGCCTAAAATATTTACTGTCTCCTCCTTCACAGAAAATGTTTGCTGGCCCTTGGGATAAACCAGTGGATTACAGTCTTAATTGCCTAATAAAATCCCTTGGGGAACTTTTAGAACTGCCGCTACCCGAACCCAGCTAGACCAGTTAAACAGAAATCAAAGGAGTGATTCTAACATGAAACCAAAGGGGAAAGTCATTACTTCTGGTAATGTTAGTGAGACGAGGTGAGTTTCACTGTGGACAGATATAAGGACACAGGCTGAGAGAGAACTAGCTCCATAGATACAGCTTTTCACCATCATTTCTTACCCGGTCATTTCCTGAGCTAACATGCAGCTGAAGGCAGTTTAACTCACAAAGCGAGATTTACAGGCAGGACATAAGGAACATCCACGTCAACAGCACGACCTTGTTTCAATGCTGACACAGTAGCAAACACAAGCAGTACTAGAAAAGTATTCCAGGAAAGACTGCAGAGTTGATTGTTAACTGGTAATAAGTATTAGGGAAGAAAAAAAATTTAGCTGGAAAAAATTAAGAATGGGAAGGAAAATAATAAAATCGGTTAATAGAATGTGGCCATTTGCACTAAAATCCACACCAGACCAGAAAATATGTTCAAGTCATCATTTTAGGAAAAAGAAAGGAGTCTGCACATAAAGAGATTGGGAGGGGACCTAACAATAATAAAAAGCTGACCAAACTGGAAATTCAACAACTCTGCTTAGATCCAGTGGAGGTTACAGGGCAAACCACTGCCCCTATCGTTACAAGTTCAAACATCCAGGAACCAGTACTGGGGTAGAAAAACCTGAATTATAATGGACAAATTGCTGCTGGGAGTTCTGAGTAGACAAGTCTGAGTGTTAAGAACTCCAGAGGGGTATTTAGTGGAGGCCCTACAGTTTTGTGACTTTATCTCCAGGAGCCCTGCCAAGGTTCTCATAGTGAAGACAGAGCAAAACCTCCTTACTGTTCTGGCAGGGAAGGCAGCCATTTTGAAATACACTGGCAGCTCTGTCCTTCTTAAGGCCCAACCTCAGGAGAAACTGTTTAACCCAGCCTAACCACCAAAAGTCTATCAGAGCCTAATTACCTGAGGGAAGCGAATTCCCAACTCCAGCTCTCTATCGCATGGTTGAAGGGAAACACCGACAGCCCCCTCTAGCCATCCCTGCCCACCTAAGAGAGAAGCAACCTGAGAAGCACTTGTGAAGATCACAGTCCCAAAGCAGAGGCTGCCTAAAAGCCTGAGACCTCCTTGCCACTGAACTAAAGAACACTCTGTCTCCGGGGCTTGGAACCACCATGTCGCCACTGCTCATCGGCTCTACCTTTCAACAAAATGTTGTAAGACATACTAAGTGGCAAAAGCCCACAGAAGAGCAACCCTCAGAGCTGGCAAAGATGTTGGAATTACCAGAAATGTAAAACAATTATGATTAAGGATCTAAGTCCCCTAGTGGAAAAGTAAAGAGCATGTAAGAACAGATGAGTCAGGGGCTGGGGATTTAGCTCAGCGGCAAAGCGCCTGCCTGGCAACCGCATGGTCGTGAGTTCAGTTCCCGGTACCGGAGAAAAACCAAAAAGAACAGATGAGTCATATCAGCACAGAGATGGAGATCTGAAGACCAAGTTAAAACTAGTGAGTGCTGGAAATCCAAAACACTAACACAAATGGAGAATGGTTTTGATGGGCTCATTAACAGACTAGACACAGCTGAAGAGAGCATCTGCATTGGAGGATATATCAATGGAAACTTCCAAAACTGAAAACCAAGGAGAAAAGGAAACTGGAAAAAGGAACAGAACATCCAAGAGCTGTGGGACAACAACAAATGGTGTAACATATGCGTAATGATAATGCTCAGTGGAGAAAGGAGGATGGAACGGAAGTATCTGAAGTAATAACTACATATTTTCCCCAAATTAATGTCAGACACCAAACTGCAGATCCAGGAAGTTCGGAGAACATCAAGAAAGATAAATGCCTCAAAACTATACCTAGGCATATCATATTTAAATGTAGAATATCATAGTCAAAGTAAACAATACTAGAAGAAGCCAGAGCAAAAGAAGACCCTATTTAGGACCAAAGATAAGAATTACATCTAACTTTTCAGTAACCATGCAAGCACATGGAGTAGAGCAAAATATCTAGTGTTGTTGGGATTTTTTTGTTCATTTTTTTTTAGACAGAATCTTACTATACAATTCAGGCTGGCCTTGAACTCACTGTATAGCCCAGGCTTAGACTTGTTTATCCTCCTGCCTCAGCTTCCTGAATGCTGGGATTACAGGCATGTGCCACCACCATGTCACCACCAAACTCAGCTGAAAATTATCTAATATTGAAAGAAAAAGAATTCTGTATCTTGCATAAATACTCTTTTAAAGTGAAGGAGAAAATGAAGATATTCTCAGACAAAAATAAAGGGAATTTGTTACCAGTTCATCTCCCATGCAAGAAATATTAAAAAAAATTCTTTGGAAAGAAGGAACACGATATAGATCAGAAGTTTAGACCTAATGCTAATCTCTAATCCTCAGAGAGAAGATTGGAATAAATAAGGGTATATAAAAGCGTATTTTTCTTATTCTTAATTGATCTCACAGGTAACATCTGTTGAAAATAACAATAGCAACAATCTATTTGATTATGTATGCTTTTGTGTATATAAAATGAATGACAACAATATACACAGGAGAGAAGAATCCAAAGTATGTTATTTTATGACATTTGCACTGGCCATGAAATGGTATAGTGTTACCTTAAAGACAATCTGAGTTAGCTGTAAATGTATACTGAAACTCTATAACAACTCCTAAAATTAAAAGTAATAATAAGTTTAATTGATGCAACTGTGTGCGTAACTGTGTGGTAGAACATTTGCCTAGCATGCTCAAGGACCTGAGTTCAATTTCCACCACCACAAAAATATTAGAACTGATATGCCAAGAAATGAGAGAAAATAAAACATAGGAAATGCCTGTTTAAAACTATTAAGAAACTGAATCAATAATTAATAATCCTCCAAAATGGGAAATGGCAGACCCACATGGCTTCACCAGTGAATTCTACCAAGCATTTAAAAGAAGCTGTGGTACCAATTCTCTACAATCTACCCCAGAATATAGAACCTGAGGGAGTACTTCCTAATCCATTCTGTGACATCAGCATTACCCTGGCACCAAAACCAGACAAAGGTATGATAAGACAGGAAAATGACAGACCAACTTCTCTCATGAACATGATACAAAATTCTCAACAAAACATTAGTGCCTTGGTTACTTTTCTCTCGTTGCTGAGACAAAATAGCTGACACCCAAATTAAAGAAGGAGAGGTTTATTTAGCTCACAGTTTGTGGAGGTTTCAGTCCATATTTGGCTGGCTCCAAGGCAGAGTGGCACATGGCAGAGGGCAACAGTTCATGCCAGCAGAAAACAGCAAAAGCAACAAGAGCAAAAGGAAGGAGCCGCGACAAGTAGCCTCTTTCCCTCCCTTACACTGTATGTAAACTACACGCCCCAGGGCAGGTGTAGCATTCCAATCCATAATTCCAACATTGGACCATGAATCAATCATAAACTCTAGAAGCCCACCCCATGACTGCATGAGGCTTTGGGAGGGACACAAAAACCATGACAATTAGTAAATCAAACCTATTAATGTATAAAAATAATTATTGTATATTATACACTGCAACCAATGATATTTAATCCCAAGTATGCAAAACTGGTTTAACATTTAAAACTCCATTAGTTAAATCCATCAGATAAAAAGGTTAAAGAAAAAAAATCTCATGAGTATATCATTAAATGCACAAAAAGCATGTGACAAAATATAATATCCATCCATAATAAAAATTCCCAGTGAACTAGAAATAGAGAAGGTCTCCAACTTAAGTAACATCTACAAAAATCTTCAACTGACATCGTACTTAATTAGCAAGAAACCAGAGGTTTCCTTCTACGATTCAGTACAAGGCAATGATTTTCCTTTCACCACTTCTTTTCACATTGCATTGGGAGTCCTACATAACGCAGTAAGACAAAAAAGAAACAGGATGTACACAGATTAGAAATGAGGAAATAAAACTGGTTTGTTTGCAGATGATATGATTGTCTTTGTAGAAATTCTGAAAGAATCGACAGTTACTAAATGATTATAATAAGGTTGTAAGATGCAAGTTCATAATTATAATTAATAAGCTGGACTTTGTTAAAGTTAAAACCTTTCTGCTTTGAGAAAGACACTGCCAAAATAATAAGAAGACAGGCTTGGAAGGAAATATTTGCAAAAGATAGCTGATGAAGGGCTATCCTCCAAAATGTACAAAGGACTCTTAAAACTCTACAATTAAAAAAAAAAGAACAATCCAATTTTTAAAATGGCAAAACATTTAGATGTCTCACCCAAAAATACCTACAGAGCAAATAAGCACATGCAGGTAGTTCCAAATCCTAAGCAATCAGGGAAATACATGTTAAAACAAGATGCGGCTGTGTGCTTACAATGGTGAAACCCAAAATATGAACTACACCAAAGGCTGACAAGGAACTCTAATTCATTGTTGATAGGAATACAAAATGGTGTAGCCATTTGGAAGACAGTTTGGCAGTTTCTTACAAAAGTAAACATATTTTCATCCAGCAATCACACTCCTTATATTTATCCATACGAGTTGAAAACTTATGTTTAGACAATAATCCACACACATATATTTATAGCAGCTTTCTTCATAATTACCAAACTCAGAAGCAATCAAGATGTCCTTCAGTAGGTAAACTGATAAACTTTGATACATCTGGATAAGGAAATAGTATTCAGCAAGTAGAACAAATATTATTCAGCACCTGAATACTATTCAGCACCTATCAAGCCAAGAAAAGATACATAGAAACCTTAAATACACAGCACAAAATAAAAGAAGCAATCTTAAAATCATACTGTATAAGGGCACACTTATAGAATAACAGACTTGTAGGCATGTTATAGCAAAAGTTAGAAATCAGTTCATAGCTTGTGACTGTGCTCACACTGCCTGTCACTTAGATAGTCAGCTTTGACTGTCTACTTCTCTTTGATAATGCACTGGGTCAACTTGATTGTGTCGTTTGTGTCTTCCTTAGTTAGAACAACATATATTGTTTCTAGCTTGCTTCAAGGACTTCATGTCTGGGACAGACTGGCCCAGTTAAGGTCCCATTTAACTCTACTTGTTCCACTCACCCTCCCCGCCCCTCCTTCCCAGAATGTTTAACAACTCCTTTTAAGTAAACCCGCCTGACGATACATGACGTAATTCTTGTATTGCCTGTAACCAATCATGTAATAACCTGCTATCAGCTGTGTACGTCCCACTTGCAAACCATATTTAAACTGAACTCAAACCTGACTCTGGGCTGGTGATTTGAACCTCTGGGTTCCCCAGCCTCTAGCATAATAAAAGTTGCCTTCTAACTCCTCGGTGCAAACAGTCTTCCATTTGGATTCATATTGGTTTTTCTGCTACAACTGCATGATTCCAACTATATGACACTGAGAAGAGACGAAACCACAGACACAATACAAAGGTCAGCAATTCCCAAAGATGAAGAAGAAGGATGGAAGTATTTTTAGGGCAGTGAAAGTATTCTGTATGATACAACAGTGGTGGCTACATGTCATTAATATGTTTCTCCAAATCCACAACATGTGCATGAGTGACTCCTGATATGAACCCATAGGGCATGGGTACCCGTGATGAGTTTATGCGGGCTCATCAACTGTATCAGGTGGGTCACTGTCCTGCCAGGTGCTCACGGGCCGTGCTGCACGTGCGGAGGCCGGCAGACAGGGAGACTCTCAGTAGCTTCTACTCCATTTTGCTGTGAATCCAAAACAGTTCTAAAAAGTCTCTTGTTTAAAAAAGAAAAAGAGATGATACATTATGAAAAAAGAAATTATTTTCTAATAGTTGATGGCAAGAAGTTATTTATTCATTTATATATACGTGTGTGAGGACACATCTAGGATACATTCCTTATACATTTATACCACAGAGATGGTGTTTTGAAAGCAATATTAAATACATCTTTAAATATTAAATTTGTATCAAGAGCTAAATTTCTTTTCAAATTACTTCTAGATCATCTACATGTAGTATTTAGTTTTCACTCCTCTGAAATTGGAGTCAGGCATCAAATCTCTTGAGCCTCCAGTGTCCTCAGTGCCGTGTGTAACTCTGCAGTACAAAATTAAAATAGATCTCCTTGTCTGTGAATTCCCCGCCATGCTCAGACAGTGCACACAATTGGATGTTCAGAGGAGCCAACAGTGCTATCTCCAACTGGATTCTGAGCAAGATGAAAAAAAAATTAAACATTCTGACTGCAAGCAATGAATCTCATTGGTTCTAAATTACTCACTATTTATGTATTCTTTAATACATTAAAAGGACTTGTCTGAGATTGTTGTTGGAAAGACGCAGTGCTCAAACACACATCTGTCTGAGGGCCCCAGGAGTGTTGGTTCCTCTCTCTATGTAGCACCCCATTTAATACATCACATGTCTTTGCTTGCTCAGTGGGAAACAAAGACATCTAAATTCTCACAGGGGGATCAAGGTCACTAGGGTACTCTGAACGCTATGCCCCAAGCTCGCTCAGCTTATGTGTAAGGGTCCATGAAAATGTTTTCTTTTAAAATTAGAAGGAAAAAAACCTGAATTTTCCAGGACAAAGATTATATTCATCTTGATACCAATAGAGTCATAAAATATAATTAGCATATATTGTAGTTTGAGCTACAATAGTGAACTCAAAGCCAGCCTGTGAGACCCTGTCTCAAAGAAAATCGATGTTTAATCTTCAAAGGCATTTCTAGCTTTAGATTCTAGCTTTCTTGTCTTCCACCCTACAGTTCCATCAATTTCCCTTCACCTTCTGTGGCACCTAAGAAAGGGCATTTGTTCACAGGTGCTCCTAAGACTACTCAATCACTCTCTATGTACCTGGTCCATTCTATGCCCAGCACTCATTCAACATTTATCAAGCAATTATGCATCTATCAGGCACTGAGCAATGCACTTAGTGTAAAACAGGCTTTTGTGAATTGTTTGGGGCCTAAATAATAGATGAGTATTATAATTCTCATCAAAACTAAAGGAGAAACCAACCCAAGGAAAAGATTACACTTCCTGTTAGAATACCAAGTTGCTACCTTCTTTAGAGTTATCACGGTGAGACAATGGAAAGCAAAAATGACCAAACTTATAAATATGGTGCGGGATGAGAATGACCTCAGAGGAACAGATGACAGTGAGACATGTGAACACCAGGACCAACTCTTATTCACCGCTAAAACCCACCAACACCTACCACGGCCTGATTCGGAGTAAATAGTCTGAAGTTGTTTCTAGAAAACATACCAATCACCCCCAATTTAGCATCATAAAAGTGGCCGTTTAATTGATCTTCATAGATTCTGCTCATGCTGCAGGGACAGCTGGCACCTGCTCCTTGACTTCTGGGACCTCAGCTAAGAAGATGCAAGGGTGCATATATTAAAGCCCTGCCATGGGAGCAACAGGTTGGATGGGAAATAATATCACAGCCACCTCTGGGAAATCATTTTTTTTTTAAGCAACAACCAAATACAGGGTTTTTTGTTTTGTTTTGTTTCTGTCTTTTTGAGACAGGGCTTCACTATGCAGTTAAGGCTGGCCTAGAACTCACTTTGTGGACCAGGCTGGCTTTGAATTTGCAGAGATCCTCCTGCCTCAGTGTACTGAGTGCTGGGATTACAGGCATACGTCACCACATCCAGGGCTGGGGATTTAGCTCAGTGGCACAGCACTTGCCTGGCAAGTGCAAGGTCATGAGTTCGATTCCCGGTAGCAGAAAAAAAAACCAAAAAAACAAAACAAAAAAACTACACCCGGCCAAAAACCAGTATTTAACTTGATATTTAAAACAATTAAAATCCAAATGGAAGCAGTCTGGAAAGTAACTAAGATAACTCATGGCAAATGCCATTAATTCAAGCTCTACTTACTGGAAATATTTTTCAACCTGAATAACTTAGGGCTGGGGATATAGCTCAGTGGTATAAGTGCCTGCATGGCAAGTGAAAGGTCAAGAGTTCAATCCCCGGTACCACAAAAAAAAAAAAAAAAAAAAAAGGGTAACTTAAATTCCTATAGAGATAAAAATAAGAATGTAAATTAGCCAAATATTAACTAAGATTTCAGGGAGTCCCTAAAATTATTTTTAAGAACTTTAGAACAAATTCACTATATGCAAAAAAAAAAAAAACTTTCATACATGACCTTTTTAGAAGCAATGTATTTGCACTCACAAAATTCATAGCAATAAAGTATCTTTGAAGTGTACTTTATGGAAAATAAATTCTTCATAGGGTCAATAACCAATGAGTGACTCAGAATCATGGACAGTGTTTTTCTAAAGCACCGAGTTCTCCTTTGAGAACACAGCCTGCTCACGTTTGCACACAACCCCGCCCCTACTCCAGGTTAGTCAAAGTCTGAAACTTGCTTTGGCCAACCAAATAGGGATGGAAGCAATTTACGGAACTTACTGCAGGAAGCTGTTCTCCTTGAGCCTCCTTAGTCAGAGTCTGTATTTGCAAATCTTCCTACTTGCTAAAAATATATTTGTGACTCCACAATCAATGCCCACAGCTCTCGCCAGTCACTCCCAGACGCGTAGGGCAGCAAAGTCCTGAGTCACTGGCCGCCTCTTCCCGCAGTTCTCCTCTGGCCTAAACACTGTCCTGTCCACAGTCTACTCAGTGCTGCATCTCTGCTGCTGTTAGGCTGGCGATCTGACTGTTTAAAATGACCTCTGGGCTTGGTGCCGCAATGCCATCCAGGTTTCCAAGTGTAAGAAGTCTGTCTGTTAGGGCCCTCACTGAGAAAATAAATGCTAGAGAAGCTTCACTCAGGCTTGGGTTATCAAGGTGGTTGTGGGTTCATTGTTAACAAATGAACAGTATGTTTAAATAAGACATTTTATACAGAAACACACACAAATCCAGGTTACATATAAATTGGTTGATAGAAATATGGCAGGCAGAGGTTCATAAAAACCTAATTCTGTATTTGTCCTACCAGCAACAGTTCTGGACTCACCACTTCAATGTTCAAAGAGACTTTATGGTATGTTCCACGGATTCAAAGAATTGGCTGTAATTCAGGCTGAAAGGCTCCGGGCTCCCTGGGCTTCCGGGCTGATAGGGCAGGACTGTTGCTCTAAGGTTCCACCCAGCACCATGGCACAGCAAGAGGCTATCCTGGAGGGGCCACCAAACCCGCTGAGGTCTTTGAGGACCTCCAAGAAGGAGGACAGGGAAGATGTCTTGCAGAGCTATTGCAGAAAGCCAGTGAGATCTGAGGGGCAACCACAGCACAACTCAGCTGTCCTGACCAGCACAGCCATTAGATACCTGCTCCTAAGACAGTGCTCGAGAATTGCACGTAGGGATCCCTTGAGAAACAAATAAAACACATTTGGGTATTTAGGTAACACACACACACACACACACACACACACACTTCTCCTTTCCCCTCCACTTTATGGACTTTGGAATGTGGGAAAACAGAAATTATCTCAAAATATTTTTTAAGCCTTAAATAAAAGTATCTGAGGTATAATGTCACATAAAGATGAAGTATGAGCTAACAGAGCACTTTAGTCATAATTCAGCAGCAAGCATGACTACATTATTTTGAAATATGCGGGTAAAACTTGAACTTTCTGAAATTAAACTTCTAACAAAATCCCAGTAATTTAAAATGCAACCTTTTCTTTCTTTCCTTCTCTTTTTTAGAAGACTAATTACTACCCTTAAATACAGAAAACTTAGCCTCACGCCTTGCTGTTGTCTTCATTAATTGTATATGCCACACCTATAACCCGAACGTTTCCAAAATTAGCTGGTTTTGCTGCAAATAAAATTTTTTTGCTCTCTTTTAAAAAAAACTATTGATAATTATACAAGGTACTCTGAAGATTAAAGGAAAAACAAATGTTTTAACCAACATGTAAATCTCTTCTTTTCCCTCCTTAAAAAAAAAAACCTGCAATAAACTATAAATATATTCTCAACTTCACAAAGTCACCTAAGCAATGAATCACATCTGCTACATTGTTAAACTAAGCAGGCTATTTTAAGAAATAGGTAGAAATTCTTTATTGAGCCTCACTAAATAATTCAAGCTTAGCTCTGCATTATAATGGATTTGATATAACCGCCAGAAAGTGTCGTGTGTCCCGGGCCAATGCACTGCTGTTCAGGCCGGGAAGGGTAAGGGAACGAGAGAGGACATCAAGTGCTCTAGAAGCACTCAGCCCGTACAGTGGGATATCCTCCAGTAATAAGAAGAAAAAAGTACAGTACTAGTAATGCCACCGCATGAATGAACCTTCCAAACACTATGGACATGTTGTTCACTAGGCGACGACACAGAAGGTTACATATTACACAGTTCCATTTATCTCAAATGTCCAGATTAGGCAAAGCCGTAGAAGAAAGTAGAGCAATGGATACCAGGGTTGGGCGGGACTCAAGGGGCGGAGGCCGGGGAATGTTCCCTATTAGATAGTGGTGACGGTGGTACAGCAGGGTGACTACGCTTTAAAAAACACTGAGTCGTATATGATTAAACAATGAGTTTTATATAGTATCAATTCTATCTCAAGAAAATTAAAGCAATAGATAGGCACACCTGCAGGATGATTATACTTGAAAAAAAAAAAGCCAGACAATGGCAAGGGTTGGTGAGGATGTAGAGAAGCAGAACAGTCCTCCTGCTGCTGGTGAGAATGTCAGATGGTGAGAAAGTTTGGCAGTTCCAAAAAAAAAAAAAAAATGTTAAATGTAGAGTGACCATTTGACACAGCAGTTCCACTCCCGAGTACTTACCGAAGAAAGATGAGAATATGTCCACAAAGAAACCTGTACACATATATTTAGAGCAGCACTGTCTGTAATAGCCAAAAGTTGGGGAAAATCCAAATGTCCACTAAGCGATGAATAAACAAAGTATTTATACAGTGGCATATTATTCAGCTATAAGGACGGAAGTACCCATACACGCTGTCACATGGGTGCACCTTGAAAATATTTTAAGTGAAGGAAGCTAGTCACAAAGAACCACAGGCCGTCATGCTTCCGTTTACACGGAAAGTCCGGAACGCAGGAGTCAAACCCGCAGAGACAGCAGCAGCTGCGTGCAGTGCAATACCCAGGCTGGGGTCCGGGAGCTGCGGGTGTGGGAAATGCGATGCGTTATTTTCAAGCGAGAGAGAGGTTATAATGTAAACGTCCTAACATTGTGAGGGGTGCTGTCCTGTAAATGTACTAAAGCACTGCACAGTACACCTTATTTTACTTTTTGTTTTTTGGGGATAGAATCTCACTAGGTACTTCAGGCAGGCCCCGAACTCGCGAGGATCCTTCTGCCTCAGCTTCCTAAAAGCTCGATTACAGGCGTGCGCCACCACGCCCGGCTGAACAGTACACTTTAAGGAGACGAACTGTGTGGTATGTCACTTACCTCAGTAAGTCTGTTAGGTTTTTTTTTTAAAGACATCTAATCAAAATTTCTAAAAACCACGAGGGTCTGCCCTTCCCCATGCCCCACTCCTGGCTGGACGACTCGGGGAGCTGGGGACCACACTGGGAAAGGTCGTCAGGAACCAGGGCAGGCAAGCTCCTCCCGGAGGCGCTGAGACCGCACCCACCTCGTCCGCGAGGGGCCCCCCAGGCTGTTCGAGCCGTGGGGTGCCTGGAGCCCG
>NW_004955436.1:20976592-21174578 GCF_000276665.1 Chinchilla lanigera | reverse complement strand
ACCTGGTGTGGGCCCGGGGCCGCCGGGCGCCGGCGCGCAGGTAGGCGCCCCCCGCGGTGGGCGGGTCGGGTCCGGTCGGGGTCCGAGCAGCAAGCTCCGATCCTGCGCCGACGGGATTACTGGGGAGGGGGCTGCACCCCCGGAAGTGGGCAGCTCCGTTTCTGGCTTGTGCAGGGCGCCCCCGCGAGGGCTCCCCCGAGCTGGGGTGTCACGGGTGCTAGTTTCTTTCAACCGCGACCCCAGTCCCAAAGCGGTGAGGCAGGAAGGTCGCCGTCCTAGTTCCCAGGAAGGGAACCCCGGGGACGGGCCTCGCCCTGCCCTGAGGAGCCAGGACCCCAGCGGGGACCCTGGCCAGCAGCCCCTCGCCGGGCCGCCCCAGCCAGGCCGGAGGTGAGGTGCCCCGGTGGGTGCCGCTCACCTCCTGCAGTCTTGGAGTGGCTTCTGGAAGTTTTCTCCCGTCCATTTCAGCCCGGAAGTTATGAGATCAGACACTACGGCCCCGCCAAGTGGGTCAGCACTTGCGTTGAGTCCATGGACTGGGATTCAGCCGTCCAGACGGGCTTTACCAAACTGAACAGCTACATTCAAGGCAAAAATGAGAAAGGTAGGGCAGTTTTCCTCATAGTTATGTGTACATATTGCGATTGCGACTCGGGGTTTACTACTGCATTTTAGCTTGTTAATGAAAGATCTTTTATAGTAGGAAAATAAACAGATTATCAGAGATCTGAGGTTTTCAGACAAGGACTGTCTTGGAGACCCTTAGTGTCAACATCTGCAATTCCCTGGTTCCACTGGAGGGAAGCCAGAAGTCCTTCCCCATGGCTAATTCTTCCGGGTCATTTGGTAACTGGTAGGCTCATGAAAATACACAAGATTAGCAATCTCAAGTCACCACCTTTGGGTCAGGCCAAAATTATATAGTTTAACAGATCTCATACTAAATTGTAAAGAAAAAAAAATGTTACCTCTAATTTCCCCTTTGATCTCTAAGAGTAGAGAATTTGCAAACCAAAAATATTAATGATACGGAGGGTGTTTAACGAGAGCCGTGAACAATTGAGTCATTTGGGCCCTATATTTTTAAAGGTGGAAATTATCTTAAAGGTTAATTTTATATCAGTGCTATAAAATAAATCAAGAAACTCACACCAAAACGGGTTAAGACTTGAAAACCAGTCACGTATATACTTTAAATTTGCTTGCATTTTGATGGTATAGGGATGAAGATAAAGATGACTGCTCCGGTGACAAGCTACGTGGAGCCCGGCCCGGGGCCTTTTAGTGAGTCTTGCATTACCGTTTCCCTGTATGTCCCCTCCGAACAGCAATCCGATCCGCCCAGGCCCTCAGAGTCAGATGTCTTCATTGAAGAGAGAGCCGCAATGACCGTGTTTGTACGGTAAGTGGCGGGTAATTTCCAGCGCTGCTGACTGCTAGTTGCCCTTGCGTTCACTCCCCACTTAGCTCCCGCGCAATTGCACCCTTCCATAAAAACAGGGCAACAGCATTCATTTCACGGTGTTTTCCTGCTGGCTTGGTTTGAGATGGTCCTAAGGTCTGTTGCTAGAGGTAATCCATTCGTTTAATGAGAAGTGTGTTGTGTATCCTCTGCATATAAAACCTAGTACAAATTATATGTCCCCAAAACAGAAGGCCTGTCATCTAGATAGACCTAGACAAAAATATCTTCAAACGCAGTCTTAGCCTGTTGGGGCTGCTATAACAACATACCATAGACTAGGTAGCTTATAAAAACCAGAGATTTATCTTTCATATTTTTGGAAGCTGGGAAGGACCTAGCACTGGCAGTTTTAGTGACAAGAGAGGGAGTGTGTTGATTCATAGATGGCACCTGCTTCCTGTGTCCTTACGTGGCAGAAGAAGCAAGGAGCTCTTTTATAAGGGCACTAATTCCATTCATGAGGGCTCCATCCTCATGACCTCCCGATACCATCATACTGGTAATGAGGATTTTAGCATATGAATTTGGGGGCCAGGGACATTCATTGTACCACATTATGCCCCTGGCCACACAGAATTCATGACTTTCTGGAATACCAAATGCATTTGTTTCACCCCAGCAGACGCTCACATCTCAGCTCATTTCAGCATTGACTCAAAAGTCTAAGCCCCAGGGTCTTATCTAAACAGCATCTAAAGCACACCCGGATGAGCCCCAAGCTGCGATTCATCCCGAGGCAGATTCTCTTCAGCTGTGAATGTGTGAAATCAGCATGTTCTGTGCTTCCAAAATAACAGCAGGGGAACGGGACATTCCCATTCTAAAGGGAGAGATGGGCAAGAGGAAATGGATAGCAAGTCCCACTTAAGACCTCACTCTTTTTTTCAAGGGTTTTACAGATCTCTGATTCTAGTAGTATGGTATTACTAGTGGTGGTGGTAGAAGTAGTAGTATATGTTTACAGTACATAATATTTACACTCCTGTGTGGAGTTGGTACCTGTACAGGACACATCCTAATTCCCTTCTTCATTCCCTTTCCCACTTCTACCTCCCTCCATCACTTGATCCTCTTCCCATTTGAGAAAGACCTACCTATCTCCTTACTTTCTGTTACTATTTTGCTCTTTATTTCTAATTTGGGTTTCTCACATAAGAGAAAGTATGCAGTACTTAGGCTTGTGTGTCTGATTTATTTCACATAGCATTATGGTCTCGAGGTATATCCATTTTCTTCCAAGTGACTCAAGTTTATTCTTCTTTATTACAGAGTAGTACTCCATTGGGTATAAATGTCACATTTTCTTTATCCACTCATCTGTTGATGAACCCCAGTCTTAAGACTTGATATTAAATTTCTTTGACTCAGGGTTCTGCCTTCCAGGCCCACTGGGGTGCGGGTCACGCCGCTAAGCTCTGCTGAACACGGTTGGGCCCCCTGAGAGCTGAGTGGCCTTACCAAGAACTTTGGGTAGCCGTGCTTTTAGGGCAGCGTTCATGGGTTGGAGTCACCGCCCCGCAGTGCTGCCGGGCTGGAATTGCAAGTCATAGCTGCCAGTCTGCTGTGCCCTGCTCCTATAGCTCCGCCGGCCTTGTGTGGACTCTGGTGACCCCGCCCTGGCCCTGGCCCTCTGCCTGGTGTGTGCGCCCCAGGCTCTGGGCAGCTCACAAGCGGGCAGGCAGTCCCCTGTGGATGTTGCCCGGCCTTCCCTCCGTGCCCTCCAGAGGGCGGGCCTCACAGCCCACCCCCAACCATGGCTCACAGAGCTCAAACCTGGGGTGGCCAAGGAGGGCTGCTTTCAGATGCAAGGAGCGGACCTGCAAGCTCGTGCCCGAGACCCCTTCTCTGAAATTCTCCTGCCCCATGCCCTGGCATTCTGGGCCTGTGATGGCGGGGCAGCGCCTGATAATCTCTAAACTGCCGTTGGGCTCAGTCCTGGCCAACAGAGTCCTGGCTTCCGTCCAGACGGCAGTGCCGACTAAGCTCATTCCTTTTCAAACTGTTGCGTGGCCACCCCCTTCTGCCCTCCTGAACAATGTTTTCACTGCGTTCAATATGGCGCGGCTAAGAATTTTCCCAGTGCCTAAGTTCTGTTTCCTTCTAATGAGAAATTCTGTGTTTAAGTTGTTTCTCTATCTGATATATTACTATAAGCAGCCACACCTTCAACATTTTGCTGAGAGAGTTGTTCGGCCAAATTCCCGTGGCGTCGCTCACAAGTTCTGCTGTCCACAAAAAAAGTACGTGAGCACGGTTCAGCCAGGTTACCTGCCCGTCCCCAGCCTCTGAGCCTCCTGCGGCTGTCTCGGTGAAGCGGCCATCTCAGCCAGGCAGCCTCCCCAGCGGGACTTCATGGTCCTCACCGGCGCACTCATCCAAACTTCTGATCGCCGTGTGATTCTGTCCCCGTCCGTCCATCCTCCCTGTCACTTCCTCAGACTCTCACAGGAACTGAGGTGGAGTAAGTCATTTCCCTCTGCCCGGTTCTCAGCACAATGGCTGCTGCTCCCAGCAGGCACTGCGCCGTGGCCTGATCGCAAGTGAATTCTGTCTTCACTGCCTGACTTCAGTGCTCCTCTCCCCCGGAGCTGTGGTCTTTCTTCCCCACCCTGCTGCTCCGTTTGAAATCCTCTGGGAGTGACCCGTGGCTGCCAGGGTGAAGCGCAGGTTGTCCACAGGGCCACAGTGGCCTTTGTAATGTCCCCTGCCCTGCCTGGCGGCCCTCTGGCCGAGGTTTGCAGCTGCTCCTATGACTTTCCCATCCTTCATGGGACCGCTGTGTTCTTCGTATCTCTTACCTTGGACCCCACGCGCGTTGGCCAGCTTTTCCTGTTGACTGTCCTCATCTGTCGCACTGTCTCATGAGGCCACAGTGAGGATCAAATGAATTAATTGATGTGAAACACTTGGAAATGCTCACCATGCCCTTTGATTCTCCAGCCAGCCACTCTGGCCTTGCTGCCCTTCCTTCTGTTATCATTATTGTGCTAAGTTATAATGTCCTGCTTATAGACGATAACTCTCTCAGGAATATGGCGGCTGTGACCATGGCCAGCAAGGGAGATGTGGGGGAGTGGAGGAGAATAATCTATGTATGGAAACAAGCAGTGGATAGATCATTGCAGAACAACATGTTTCCAGAGAACAGAAGATGACTTCCAATTAGAGGGTTCAGGAATTCTTCTTAAGGAAAAAATGGGATCTGTGTTAGCTCTTCATTAAGGAAATTAATAAATCTAAGAAGCAAAATGTTCCTTAACATGTGGCTCAGAGCTATATTAAGTACCGTGATGGGGATGATAGGAGAGCTCATCAGCTCACCTGCCGTGGTTTATATTATACATCCGTGCCCACGGAGACAGCTAGATTTACTCTGCAGATTTAAAGGGAGCTGTGTGCCGGGAGCATGTCTAGTTCAGGGCAGACATTGCTGACAGAACAGACGTGGCTTGTGCCTTTGAGAGTTGACATCCTACACGAAGCGAGGCAAGACTGATTTCCTGCATTACCACATTGTTGATGAAACTTTACCAAAGAAGGCATGTTAGGCATATTTTTGTCTTTCAGTGTTTCTTTTTTTTTTTTTTTTGGTTTTTCTCCGGTACCGGGAACCGAACTCACGACCTTGCGCTTGCCAGGCAGGCGCTTTTGCCACTGAGCTAAATCCCCAGCCCCTCTTTCAGTGTTTCTTAGTCCTAATCTTCAAAATCAAATTTATCATGCTTGCGTGCCAGTGGCTCAGCAAGATGAGTGTGCAGTCATGATTTAACCTCAGGGTACTTGGTTTACAGGCCTTAAAATCTGTACTTAAATTTTTGTTCTCTTTCCTGCTCCTCATTGAGATCTTTTCTCCCCCATCTTTACAGCAGCCTCCTCATGAGCTGACGCCCTCCAGTCTCGGTTCCCTCTCTCCGCCGTGTTCTCACCCACATGTGCTCAGGCTGCTTTCTGGAAAGGCCTTGGGCCTTGGAATATTCTAGAAAGGCCTTGGGCCAAGATACCAAGGCCTTCCCCCCGATCTCGTTTCATGCTGTGTACTTTCCGACTTCTGTTCCTTTTCTTATCCCTCCCTTTCTTTGCTCAGCAGAACCATCCTGCACTGCAGCCCGGCTCAGATGCACCCCACACCCCCACCCCATGCCCTGGATCTCTCCAGATCCCCAGCGCTTCCCCAGCTGGGCTTGCTTCCATTACAGTTCTTCTCAGGAGGTAGAGAGAGAGTTGCCAGTGTTGGTCTCTTCTGCTAACCCATAAATGTATGGAGGGCTCAACTGTATCATACTCATCTGTGACCCGGTATCTATGCTTTGCCCAAGGAGAAAAAGAAAGGGTGGGTGTTTAATAGAAAATGGAAAGGTCTGAGCTGGGTGCATGGAGTGCACCCATAATCCTAGCTACTAGGGAGGCTGAGGCCGGAGGGTTGCTTGAGCCCAGGAGTTCCAGGACATCCTGGGGAATATAGTGAGACTCCAGCTAAATTAAACAGGAAAGAGAGAGAGACAGAGAGGGAGACAGAGAGAGAAAGGGAAAGAAAAAAGAGAGAGAATAAATTGAGAGTCTGGAGCGGGACCTAAGGGGTTTCAGTGTAGTTCTCGACCAGCAAGATTTGGATACTTGCTAGAAACACAAGGAAGGTGCTAACCCAAACCTCCAGAATCCAAATTTTCACAAGATATAATAAGTTTGAGCAGCACAGGGGTTGAGCACATGAGACTGGGTAAGTTGCAGATTTGCCTGTCAACTGCCGAGTCTTGGGTGTTCCCCGGGCTTCCCCGTGGGTCTGAGGCCACGTGAGGCGAGCCACAGGGAGGGATGGTCAGTGAAGCAGCTTGGAAGCTGCACTTCCTCCAACATTCGGGGGGCAGCATCTCAGCTGACAATCGCAGCAGGTGCCGCGCACCTGTAACCCCCGCACTCGAGGACACCCTGCGCTAAGCAGCAAGGTCAGTGTCAGCCTGAACTATGCAGCGAGACTGTGTCTCAAAAAAACAAAGTCATTTACATTTGCTCACTTTTCCCTTTGTAGGTCTTTCGATGGATTCTCTAGCGCCCAGAAGAATCAAGAACAACTTTTGACATTAGCAAGCATTTTGAGGGAAGACGGAAAAGTCTTCGATGAAAAAGTGTTCTACACTGCGAGCTACAGCAGTCCTTTCAAGTTGCTTGACAAAGATAATGAAGTGTGGTTGATTCAGAAAAACAAAGCCCCCGAAACAAACGCATGAGACGGCGAAAGGAGGCTCACAGCTCAGTCAAACCTTCCTGTTCGCATCAACACCCCCGCTAGAGAAAGCCGGCGTCTAGTCAGTCCTTCTCTCTGGGGTCCCACCACAAAGTGCTCTGATTTCCCATGTACCTTTCTGAATGCTTGAAGCTTCCCGTAGATACACAGACCCGAGGGACGGATCTGTAAATGTGTAAGCCAGCCATCTCTGATGGGCTGTGTTTCTGTGAGGAACCAGGAACTATCGCGTTATTTTCCCCTTCTTTACCATATCATGATCATGCGGCCTCTTCTACTTGGGTTTGGATCGGGTGGATGTTATCCCTGTATATAGTATCAGTAAAAACATTAAAGATGTGTCCTGTGTGGAACTACTGAGGCACAGGCCTGAGAGGGGAAATTCAATTGGACACAAAAATACATGACTGTTTGCAGCTGCTACTGTTACATTTTCTGTTGAGCTGCCTTCTCTATCTGCCCATGCCCCACCAAGAAAATGCTTCCCTCCAAGTTGAAATTTTCTTTCCAGGACTGAGGATTGAACCCAGGGTCTTCGTACTAAGCTATATTCCAGTCCTTTTTATTTTCTTGAGAAAAGTTGCTGATTGCCGGAATCCTCCTGCCTCAGCTTCCCAGAGTGGTGAGATGACTGGCATGCAGTATCATGCCTGACTAAAAGTGCTGATATTTTGGAACAGAGAATAAGTCTGTGAAGTTAGGGACTCCTTTTTCTGCTTGGAACTCAAGGTGTGTTTCTTGCAGAAATGTACACAAACGAACACTTTTAAAATCCACTCAAATTTTTAAAGGATTTCATATAGCACACATTTCTAGAGGTTGTGTAAAATGATTAGTTATTCAAAGAGTCGGCTGCTGCAGGATCAAGGAGGTTAGAAGTCCTTGCCTGACTGGTTTGGGAAGTGTTTGTCCTGGGAAAGATGAGTCACAGTCAGGGCTCTGGCAGCCGGTCACTGGCAGCTTGTCTAGGAAGGGCACAAGGGGGGCCATTGTGTCCCAGGGATGGTGGCTCTAGGAGCAGGGAGATGAGCAGTGAGCTCAGCAACTTCCTGATGGTTCAAGGTGCCCATGAGGATACAGGCGCCTGTTCCCCTCATTGTCTGTCCCAACAGCGGCCCCATGTTCACTTTTCGGAGGCAACTGCCTGGCTCGGAGATCAGCACATCCAGTGGGTTGGAAGGGGAAGATGATGCCTAAGGTCCCTTCAGCCCTAACATTATGCAGCTCTTAAAATTAGTCTCCCTGGAGTATACTCTGCCATAAAGAAAGAAACATGGGTCACTTGTAAGAAAAAGGATGCACCTTGAGACCATATGGATGGAGTAAATCAGGCACACCAGCCTAAATATCTCATGGTTTCTTTTATATGAAAAACCCAAAGTCTAAATAAGGAACAAAATAAAAGAGAAGATAATAGGATACAGGGAGATAGGTCTTTTGCAAATGGGAAGGGGACCAAAGACGGGACCGAGGGAGGGGAAGGGGATTAAAAAGAGGTGAGATGCCTTATGTCCACGCACCAGCCCCCTCTGATGAATGTGATCACGGTGTACTGCCAAGAAATACTACTAAAATTATTAAAAGTTTTAAAAGGTTAATCTCCCTGACCCAGATGCAGAACACCATCCCCACAGTTAATGTTTCCATGGCTGATACTTATGGATTACCTTCTAAGCACTGTTCCAAATGCTTTGCCTGAATTTCTCACACTCAACTCTCAAAACAGCACATTTGATGATCCCATTTTACAGATGAGGACATTGAGGCACAGAACTGTAAGGTAACGTGCCTTGGACAAGAGGGCAGAGACTGGTTGGAGGCCAGGTGGTCTGACTCCTGAGCTCGCGCTATTTACAGCTTCACCTCCTGGGCACACTGGTGGGGTTCTTCCCACATAGAAATAATTCCCATGATTATGATTTCAGAGATGACTGAGACTGTGATTTTTTAAAAAATACAAAACCAAGCTAGATTTCTGGCTTTGAAATTATTATCAATATAAATTTTAAAATTTCAGGCAGTTATTTCCTGAAGGAATCTTCTTGAATTGCACATTGAATTTGATTCTTTGCATATTGATGCTTGCCAAAAAGGAATGAGGTTTCTTTTATAGCACACTTACCATCACTAACTGACTAATTCTAGCCCTTTTACAGATGAATGTCTACCATACTGACCTCTGCTGCTATGTGCCAAGTATTTCTAATATTTACCCCGTAGTCCTAAATGAAACGTGCATTGCTTGCTTAGGCACTAAATTCCATTTTAAATGAGAAGCAAATTTCTAATGACCAGGACTTACTGTAATCTGAAATATGTTCAAGAAAAATAACTGATTTTGTACTACTCATATTCATTTCCCCCTCCTCCTCCTTGAAACATAAGATAAAACATTTTCCAGGCTTAAGTTGATCAACTCAGAGATGATTTCTCACGGCAATGAAGCAGTTTAATTTTGTAGCTGGCACTGATTGCAAAACACCCCTTACGTTGATGTTTCTTTTGCGTTCTTTTTTTTCTTCCCTTATCCATGGAAATTGTGCCTAGGCTTTTTTCTAAGTCTCCATCTTCTGCTTGTGCTGCTGATCTAATGCTTGCTACCGCTGTGGGTGCATCTTTGCTGTCTCCCCCTTCTGCTCTCATTCTTTAGGTCACTATAGAGCCCTCTTATGTTCCAGGCACCACGCTAGTGGCTGGGATATGGCGGACGTCACACAGCGTGGCCAGGAAAGGTCTCTCCAAAGAAGAGACCCTGGCGGTGTGAAAGATAAACGCCAGGGCAGACAGAAGGGGAGCGCTCTGGGCAGCAGTGGCGGTGACAAAGGAAGAGGCACGTTCAGTGCCCACAGCACAACGCTGTGCATACTGCGCTGGAGAGCTGGGCTTGTAGGGCACCGTCTGTCTGGATAAGGCAAATTGCTGACCCTATGCAGAGTTTTAGGAAAGGGAGAGTTCAAGGATTAACAGACTTTCAAGTGCATTCAGGGGTTGACTGAGCTTTAGTTGTGGAGGTACAGTAAGCAAAGTGAGGGCTACTGCTGACGGGCGGGATTTAGAAGCCTGCTTTAGAAGTGGGGTTACTGGTGCCAAGTTGTCATTGACTATTTCTGACACTTACTTGTTAGGGGGACCAAAGAACGGTCAGTTCTTTTGAGGGATTTGGAGTTGGGGCAGACAGCCAGCCACACAGGAGTGAGCCATTCAGATTTACCTTCAAGGAAGTACACACCATCTTGTAAGACAAGGGCAGACCATTCTGAGGGGAGGACCCAGCCCGTCACTGGGCAAGGCAAGGGTAGCTGAATGCGTGCATTTTCCTGCCAACTTTCAGTCAGCGAGTGAGCAAGGTGGTGGTACAAGACTGAGCCATTTCTGGCTCCAGACTCCTCTAAGAAACAGCCTTCATTCTGGGTCTCCCAGGTGGACTGGCTCACACCTTGTCAGCTCTGTATTGCAATCTGATGGGGCATCTGCTCAGTCCTTGCCCTTTCGGAGGAGCAGCTTCACCACACATCCTTATGCTTCTAACTCCCTCTCAGCCTCAGCCTGGCTTGGGTGACACCACACACGGGAGGAGCTTCTTGACTGGGGGATAATTCTTAAGATACAGGATTTACAGCCATGAAAAAAGACCATGCACAGCAGAGGACAGGGCAAACTCACTGCTCTGCAGAGGCTCATAGAAGCCTAGAAGAATGACAGAAATGTTGGAAAACCTGGGTTTGTCGAACAGTAGAGGAATGAGAGGGCTTGGGCAAGGGGCAGGCTGAAATGGGTAACATGGAGAAAGCTGTCCTGTTGGGAGAGTGTATTCTCTTGAGGAAGGCCAAGGGGGGCCATCGTTCATCTAAGCCATGGAGAATGCACGGTGACAGGTATACGCATGGCCAAGGAGCTCAGTGGTGACTCCTCTGCAGTCCCACACCGGCAGGAAAGGCTGTGATGGAACTTGGGGCTTGCTGAGAGCAATATGAGGGCCTCCAAAAGACCAGGAGCCAATGGTGACTGCAGGAATCACTTTGTTCTCATTATCATGTTAACCTCCAAATTCAAAATGGCAGCCAGCAGCCTGGCCTGTGAATTCTTGTGGAGATGCTTAACAGAACACCGTTTCCCTAGGGACAATATAGATGGTGTGGTGGATTGACAGCTGGTGGTCAACTTCTAACACCCAGCTGAATTGAGTAAGCACGGTGCTGGGTGTGGGAGGCCAAACTGAGGATTGTTGCCAGCAGCATAAGAGGCAGAACTGGAGAAGAAGAAGGCTGTTGGGAACTGAGGGAGGCTGTTGGGAGCTGGTAGAAGCTGCTGGAAGCTGCTGGGAGCCTGTTGGAAGTGGAGAGAAGCTGCAAGGAGCTGTTGGTTTTCTTGGAAGAGCGTGTCATGCTGGCTTTCTTGATGAACTTGGCTGTTTTCATCCTCCAAGGAGCTCGGGACCTTGTTGCTGAGAATGGCTTCGGTTCACTTTGGGGGAGCTCTGGTTCTCACTCTGAGTAGTGCTTCCTGGCTCCAGAGGGGAAGATGGTTCCCTACTCAATCTCCTGGAGAAGCTTGTTACATTGGCTTTCTTGATGGGAACTCAGTTGGCTTGATCTTTGGAGGAGCTTGGGACCTCACTGTTGCTGAGGATTGCTATGGACCTCACAGAGCTTCCGGGGAGCTCTGCTTCTTACGTTGAGCATCGCTTCCTGGCTCCAGTTCAGATCCCTCAGCCTGCTATCACAGATCCTTCATCTCGCTGGCACAGACTTTCTAGCTCCCACCACTGACCTTTCGGTCTCCTAACACGCCCTTTTGAACCGGGCTTGCTTGGGTTTTTTTTTTGGGTTTTGGGCTTCCTTTTGGCGGCTTGGGGGGCTTTTTTTTGGGTTTTGGTTTTTCGGTTGGCTTCTTTTAAACCTTTTTGTTGGGTTCCGGGCCTTCGGCAGGTTCTTTGGTTTTTTGTTTTTTGGCCGGTTTTCTTGCCTTTTTTTTTTTTTGCTTTTTTGGTTGCTTTTTTTGGTTATTTTTTTAAATATGTGTCCTGTATTATATTGTTCCCTTTGTAAAATAAGCCCCAAAGTGTAACATATGGGTGGGCAATAAAGGCAGTGTTTTATATATAATCAGAAGAAGGCAAGATGGGTGAGCACAAGGCTGAGAGAGATCGCACCGATCAAGAAACCCACCATGACTCATTTCCCAGTTCCCAGGGCTGAGACAGTTTTCTGACCCAAAGCTCACAATTGAAGAGGATGCTGGGCCCTGAGGACAGTCCCTGCAACGTGGCCACAAGTGTGCACCGTAGTGATTCTCCGTCTTTTCCTGACAGGACTTGTGGCCATTTGTGCAAGTGGCCACACAGTGGAGGAAAACCTGGATACAGAGGGGTCCATATTAACACAGGAAACCCAGAAACTCGAAGTGTAATGACACTCCTCATTCCCCATGAAACTCAATTCAATTTCTAATTGGGAGGCTAGAAAATAACGTAGTTCTAACTAACCAAGGTTTGACTTGGGTCTGCAGGCTCACCACTGGTTACGTCCCTCACCCCTGAACTCACCACTGACAACCGCACACCTGACAAGTGGAACACTCACTTTGGCTCTTCGACCTGTGGGGAAAGAGTGAATCCCATCTGCCCCAAGCAGGAGGGCCTGGAGCAGTGGTTTTCAAGGACCTCGCGGGGAACATCTTCTGCCTATGATGGTAAAACAGGAACTCAATTTACCCTTCTATTTTAACAACTGAAAACCCAGACAAGATATGTATCATGGTGGTTTGCAGACACCGAGAGTGCAGAGTACAAGAGTGTGATCTCTGAGAGAACAGGAAAGGCAGATGCACCCACCAGTCTCCCACACTAATGGCTCAGAGGCAGTTACTAGTTGGCAAAGCAGGGAGAGGAAGTCAAGGAAAGACTCTTGGTCCTGCTGCGTTGAGAAGGCAGAGATCAGAGGAGACTAAGATGGGCAGAATTTGTCAGGAAGAGTGGATGAGAGGAGGAAGGGTATACATATCTCAAGCTTTGAAAGGAGAACTCTAACCAGAACAAAGACCAGTGCTATTTAAGGAATGCAACCAAATCCATCAACAAACAAAATAAAGTCCACAATTCCTAACATGCAATAAAAAATAATTAGACACAGAAAAAAGAAAACCCAGAAAGATAATGATTCACAAGTAGAGAAAAATCAATCAGTAACAGGAAACCTAGAAGTGAGAGCTGTAAAAGAGTTTGGCGGCTTAAATCATGTGACCCCGCAGACCCTGTAGTATTGGAGATGTCAGTGGTGAGAAAATGTATGGTGTGAAGTATCTAACAAGACCCAGAGGGGTTTCCTGAGGTGATGCTGTGCTAACTGCCGCAGAGAGTGGCATGCTAGGTCCCAGTAGAGACGGAATAATGAGATGCCACAATGAGGGTGTGCTCAGAACCGCCCACTTAATCTGAGTCCTCTATCAGAACCGCCAAAGCATCCCGTTGGCAGGAGTCTATCGTAAGATGGAATTGACACATCAGGAGCAGTCTCAACAGGACCGGAAAACATTGGCAAGCCGTGGGAGCAGCGGCCCAACCACCATGTCCCCACGGTTGCACCCACTTCCCTCCCTCCCTGTGGTGTCAGGAGAAACTGTGTGATCCACTGAAGGAAGAGGAAGAAAGTTGGGCCTGCTTTATCCGAACTACAGTGACCTTCTCTGGGGGCGGGAGGACAGGAAGGGAAAGGAGATGGGAAAAAAGGAATTAAGATGTATTATGTACATGTACCGGTTCCCCATAAGGCATGTAAGCATCTGTACTACAAACAAGTACTGAGAAAAAAAGGAAGAAAATGACCCTTACTCATTGAGGGATGATATTGAAAGATAACTGAAAAAAAAAAAAATCTCTTGTAGTCTTTCTGCAAGGAAAAGGCAGATGCCAGGCATGGTGGAGCGTGCCTGAGTCCGAGCACTTGCGGCAGGAGGATGGCTATGAGTTTGAGGGCAGCCTGGGCTACAAAGTGAGTTCAAGCCCAGCCTGAACTATAGAGTGAAACCATCTTTTTTTAAAAAAGCCAGGCCTGGTGGCGCACGCCTGTAATCCCAGCACTCAGGAGGCTGAGGGAGGAGGATCGTTGTGAGTTCAAGACCAACCTGGGCTACAAGTGAGCTCAAGGCCAGCCTGAACTGCATAGTGAGACCCTGTCTCAAAAAGACAAAAAAAAAAAAAGAAAGAAAAAGGCAGAGTTTTGGGTGGTGTGCTAGGGTCATTCATCTTGTAACAGAGGAGAGGTAAAACACATACAGACTCCCAGCACTGGCCCACGGCCCATTCTGACTCCTGCAGAATGGGACATACATAGCAAGGTCGCAAGGAACTATGAAATCTACTGCTGCCACCTGGGTATTTTGGATACCTGTGTCCGGGGACCAGCAAGCAAGAAGAGACACTATACATCCAGGGCAGCTGATCCTGAACAGTGCGAGGAGTTAAGCCACCTTACATGGTGGGGGCAAGAAGTAAGTCATATGCACTGTGAAGGAAATCAGGACAGAGGTTAAGAAGGAATATATATATATATTCCCTAAGGTATTTCCTTATGCAGATGCATTCCCTAATATATATATATATATATTCCCTAAGAAGGAATATATATGAGGTCACTGAGAGACAGCATAGCTTGAGAAGAGGCTAAGAAGCATGACTCCTCACATCACTTCCCTCCTTAAAAGCCTTCATTTCCCAACACTGCAAAACAAAACCCAAATTCCTTGGAATCCCAGCCCAGGCCTTTCCCAGGCTCTCGCCGGATCACCTTTCCAGTCTCCTGCTCCACTGTGTTCTCCTGAGGCCTCGGGTCAGCTGCCCGGCTTCCTCTAACTCTCAGCCTCTGTGCCTTTGCTCCCCGTATCCCCTCCACTTGGAGGGTCTCTGTTCTGCCGACTGTCCTGCTTGGTAAAACCCTCCTCACCTGGAGTCTTAGCTGGGTCCACGGAGCCCTCCCTAGGGACCAGCTCAGGGGCGATGGGTTCTGTGGCTCAGCTATGGATGTGGCTTATCCACTGTGTCTGGCTAGGCCGCCCAGGGCTGGGGCTGTGACTGGATCTGTCCACAGTCAGGCTCATTTCTCCTCTGCCATCCAGGACACATGGCTTCCATTCTCCTCAGTCCGTGAAACATTCCTTCCCCAGCCTCCCTTCCATTTGAGGGAGACACGGGAGAAGCCAGAAGGGGAAGAGACAGCATCTGTATAAGGAAACAAAGGTTCTTGGACATTTCCAGAATACTGCCCATGTCTTGCAGACCAAAGCTGACCAAAGCCCCTGGTCCTGGTGACCGCAGGGGAGCCTACGAGGTGTGGCGGTTTGGTTGGTACACTGCCAGCCCGAATGACTCAGCCAGTCCGCAGTGATGGGGTCGGGTTCGCCCAAGCTGGGACTCCTTGCCATTTGCACAGACTCCAGTGTGGACAAAGATTTGTCAGGATAGTCACTGTGCATCTTCCTCATTAGGTTTAAGCCCTTCCATGATAGCCTCCTAGGAAAGGACTTTTTCTCATTGCTAAACAAATCACTACAGATCGCTCTGGACCTTGGTCTGCAAATAAGGGCTGGTCTGTTAAGAAGGTAGAGTACAGCACTCATTGAAAGAAACTGCCTTATAGTAACTAGCTTAAGGAAATTGAACCTTGAGAATCACGTCCATGCTTTATTCAAAAGACCTTCCCTCCCCACCCCATAGCCTGATATTTATCAAATTATGCTTCTGTGGTTATTTCATGGTGGAATCTCAGCCATATAAGTAACTATTCACAGGTAGGCTGAAAACCCACAACGGTCAATCCAGTAGTTTACTTGTCCTCCCAGCATACCACAGAGCAGAGGTGACACCTGTGGTGGGGAATTAGACGGAGACACAGAAATGCCTCCGTGTCTTTGCCATTGTGACTTCCCACATAAACACAACAGTAAAACGATAGTATTTGTATGTAACCTACATATCCTCCTACATACTTTAAATCGCCTCTAAACCACCTCTGTGAAAAGCAGTCACTGTGTATTGCTTATGGAATGACAAGCAAGCCCCCGTGTTCAGCACAGATGCATTTTTCCCAGCTATTTTGGATCTGCAGTGAGTTGCATCGTAGGCGCGGACTCCACAGACATGGAGGGACACATGTACACTGAGCCTCACAAGAGCAGCAACAGATTTCAATCTTCCTCAGCAACAGGAGGACAGCGATCAGACCAAAGCTGACTCTGTTTCCGATTGGCAGCCCAGTGTTCTTTTGTTTCTCTTCCAACTCTTAGAAAAAAAAACCAAGTGGAAATAATGCAGTCCGGGGGCACCTGAGACTATCTGGTTAGAAGGGCTGCCCAGGCTACTCGTGGGAGCTCTGAGCAAGTTCCACTCCACTGACAGAAGTGAGCCCCACAGAGGAACAAAACGCCACGCGGAGGCTACAGTGTAGCTAGGGCGTGAATAGAGATCCTTGCTTCTCATTTTCACCCATGCCTGTGACTGTCCTATCTTTCCGCACGTCGCAGCATCTGAACCACCGGTCACTACTATCTGTATTTTACGCTGAGCCCTTTAGGACAGTATTTAGAGTTGTTTTTCTGTGTGAGCTTTCAGATGGTAGCGGTGAGCACCTGTGAGTTCTTTCTCCTCTCTGCCAGCTTCACAGCTCCCACAGGCACCTGCTGCTTTCCGCTGATCTGTCTGGATGTAGCAATGCACTCCACAAGTCTGTATGAAAAGGCCTATCTCACGATTCAGAGAACACATGCACAAACAAAAGGAAGTTTCAGATAGTGACTTTACAACTGTTTTATTCAATGCAAATTTAAAAACATATCTTTAAGAAGGGGTATATTAATGGTTTTTATCATTAGTTTTAATGTTGCTTATCTAAACTTCAAATAAATGACGTATATATTAAGTTCAAAATTTCTGATAGCCATATACATTCTAATTTTTTAAGGTAGCTATGGGAAGACTTCATATTCAAAAGCCATCACTACTTTTCTAAAATTCACAAGAAGTGATCTGTGTGCCCCATGTTGTAGACAATTACCCTGAAGGTTAAAAGCTCTTGTACCTGCGGTCATACGTCAGGTCCCATGGCTTTTTTCTGAGACAAGGTCTTGCTATGTAGTTCAGGCTTGTCCTGAATGCACCATGGAGCCCAGGCTGGCCTTGCACTTACAGAGATTCTTCTGCCTCAGCCTGCTGGGTACTGGGATTACAGGCCTGCGTCCCTCTGTCTGGCCAATCAGGTCCTATGTAAAGGTTTTGTTTTCCTCAGAGAAGGAAAAGAGACTTAATTTATCAGAAGCTTTATTTCATAAGCTCTATGGTGAATTGACTCGTGCAGTGCAACATTCAGATGACATTTTCAGAGAAAAACAGAGGCAATGGACAAAAGCTGTCTACACTAAGGCTCACAGTCTGCTCCTTCTGATGACGACAGAACCCTCTGCTTTAAGTACACAGAAGATGGGACCGAGTGAGAATCATAAAAATCTTATGTTAAAATAAATACGCACTTCTCTCTCATGTTGAAAAGTACAGAAACTTGGACTGGAGAAGATTAGACGGTAGTTAGCAACTCACTGATAAACAAATACAAAAACACGCAAACCAAATACTGCAAAAAGAAAATCTTTTTAATCTAAAAACTCATTTCCCAGGGCTAATTAATAGCCGAGCCCTACAAACGTTTAATCAGTTTATTTGACTAACAAGAGCTACTCAGCATTTTCTTCCACATAAGATAATAATAACAGATTTTGGTAAACCTTTCTAAATTAGGACATGATACTGCAGGCAGTTCAAGGAAAAACATAGCTATAGTTTTTTTTTTTTTTCTTTGGTGTGACCGAAAGGGTATCCAAAAGTTAGCAAATGTTGACACGGCAAGTGGTAAGAAATTGCCAAGTGGAAGTTTAAACTCTAGTCAAAAAAAAAAAAAAAGGAAGAAAGACTCTTGGAAAAGCTTTGCCCACAGTGTTGTAGTGCAATTCTTCAAATTTCTGAAAAATAATTTTATTTAATAAGCAGGAAACAAATCCCAGCAGTGTATCTCTCCTCCTCGCCCCGCCTCCCGCTCTGTACCTCCAAGCGGGCTCTCAGGCACCGAGCGGGGCTGCCAAGCAGGATAGTCATTCAAACGGCCCACACCCGGAGACGCCAGGCTAAAAGCTGCATGTGTGTGGCTGCACAGCAGCGGGCACCGCGTTACGGCGTCGCCACTTCCGCGTTTTGTCTTTTTTTTTTTTTACAAAAAAGAAACAAAGCCTTTTTTCCCCCAGAAAAAAAGTACCTGAACCCTTTAGTCACTTAGCCCTTCGCTAGCTGCTTCCTGCACCCCGGCCGCCTCGCGGAAGGCCCCGGGCGGCTGCCCCTCCTGCTCACGCCTTCCCGCTTCTCCCGGAGCGCCCTAAGCTCCGCGGACACCACGCTTCCAAACCACCTAGAGCACATGGCTGCGGGCCCGGCGGAGCGCTACTTCTGTGCACACTGTCTGTGTTATCTGTTACAATAAAGTGTTCAAATCCACACACTCACACCCAGCATTTCGGCGAGAAAAAAATCTTCCCCAGGAAGCACTTTCAGAAGTTGAAGCTTCTACTTGCTTTGAAGCCACGCGCGAGTGGCCGGCGAGTCCCAAACGCCCCGCGGCGGGTGCCCAGGCGAGCCGGGCCAGGCAGGCTCCCTGCTGTCTCCGGGGAGCCGGGCTCTGGACCTAATTCTGCTCCTGCCCAGCACCGCCAAGGGGCGTGGAGGGGTCCTCGCCCTCCTCTGCCGGCCCAGGAGTCCGAGGAGGCAGGGAGGCGTCGGTCGCCTCGCCGCCCTGGTCGCCCCGGTCCTGTGCGCTCGGCTTGGCGCGGCGCACCCTGGGGTCCGCGGGCTCCACGGCCTCGCCCTCGCCCTCGGAGATGACGGTCATCGGGCTGCTCTGGATGCGGTTCCGCACGCTGTAGCGGCTGCTGGCTGCGGAGGGCGGCGTCCGGCTGCGGCCATAGCGGGGCCCCGAGAAGGACAGGCTGCGCGGCATGGGGCCCTCGCTCCGCGCCCACTCCTCCTGCGCCCGGCGGCTCTTGCTGGGCGAGCAGCTGGACGGGCTCTCGGGGGCGTCGGGCGCAGGCTCCGACCTGGACCTCTGGAAGCGGGGGTCCGTGTGCCTGAGCATCTCGGCCGCCGACATGCGGGCGCTGGTGTCCGAGCGGCTGCCCTTCTTGAGCAGCAGGGCTTTGAAGTTGTCGCTGCTGGTGCTACTCTTGCGCACGCTCCTCTGGATCGAGCCCACTTGCTTGGGGGAGGCCAGGCTGGGCGCAGTGCCCGTGGGGGTCACTGGCGGCGAGGGAGAGTGGTTTCGCGAATGGTCGTCCTCAGAGTCTTTCCGGCCAAGGACTTTCCTTTTGGATCTGTGATTTAATGGCATCGAGATAAAGGTTAATTTCCATCAACCTTGGCCACCAGCGCCAGCGGCTCTTAGTACTTCGGCAGCTCACCAACTATTAAGGTCTACTTTTCTAAAACCTAATTGTAGCTGTGGGAAAATGAGCACCTTCAAAAAAGAACATTGCATCACCAGAACTACCTCTGAGAATCATTTTGGCAAATCTCCACTCTCATTGGAATATTTTTTTAAAAAACCGTATCAGTACATGTTTGCATATTCGTGGGAACTGGTACACGCACATGTCACTTGTTAATTTTCTTCCATCCTCTTTCTCCCCTCTTCTCCATCTCCCTATTGCAAAAGGTCTGTCTCCCTGTTTCCTATTATCTCTATTATTCTGCTCTTTATTTAGATTTTGGGTTTCTTATATAAGAGAAGCCATGTGGTATTTAAGCTTGTGCACCTGACTTATTTTACTTAAAATTACGGTCTCAAGGTGCATCTGTTTTCCTTCAAATGACTCAACCGTGTCTTTCTTTATGGCAGAGTAGTACTCCACTGTGTGTAAACACCCTATTTTCTCTTTCCGTTCATCTGTTGAGGGACATACTGGCTGCTTCCAAGATGTCACTATCATGAGCTGTGCTAGATTACTGTGAAACAAACCTCAGACATTGTACTACTTCACCTCAGGCCAAAGTTTACATTGACTGCAGCCTTTCACTTACCTCTCCAGAGGGAATGGACCCAGAGAGAAGGCCATGCTGAGCGTCCTTTCTTTCTACTTTTGCTTTTCTTATTTGGTGCTCGCATGTGAACAGGCCTGACACGTGGGCCTGTGCCCAGAATATGCCCTCTACTAAGACATGGCCCCTTTAGGTTCTAGAATAACTCTACACTTCACTTGCTCAGTCATTCTACACTCTGACACAAAACCTGTCTTCCTTGGCTCTTACGAGACCATATGTGACCGTCTAGAACTTCAGTTTCTGAGAAAGCAAGAATGTGCCTTCTGTACCAGACCCTGTTTCAGGGCGGACTTCAAAAAGCCTCGCCTCAGAAGATCTGAGGGATGGGGTGAAGTGTGGAGGCGCAGGGGCTGGCCAGGATGAAAAATGGTTGCTGTGGGGATTTCTTGCCCTTTGTCTCAGAGAACCTCCCTCTCCAATGTGTTATGACACTGCTGGTAGATCAGGGACAGCAAGGGGCGAGTCCAGCATCCCTGACCGGTCTCTTCCTAATAACTATGCAGTAAATGGCAGGTGGGCACGGGACTTGCCTGATGGAATCTTGATAGTTTATTTAAAAAAAAAGAAAAAGACATGGACCCAAGGGTGCTGGAACAGGGCTGCAATCCCAGTGCTCCAGGAGGCTGAGGGCATTGCCTGGTATAAAAGCCCAGGGTTCAGCTCCCGGTGCCTCAAGTCTGTCTCTTCTCCCACTATGAAACCCCAGCCTCTGCAGTGGGTGAGGACTACTGTGGCCTCGCTATGTGAAGACGAAGAGTTGACCTGAGTGTGCCAGCGAAAGCTGGTGATCTAGGCAAGATGCCCACCTGTGCCACACTCAGTCTCCACACCTGTGCTTCACAAAGCTTTGAATGCCATGTAGGAAACCAATGCTTGCTTTCTGCCACCAGAAAGTTTCCATGTGGCCTACACCAAGGACAAAGGTGGCTGCCCTGGCACCCAGGTGCTCCCAGAGTTGTCCCCATGCTTCTGGCCAAAGAAAAGCCACCAAAGGGGAGGACAAGTCTGAAGCCAGCTACTGCGGACAACAGTACGGCCTGTAAGATTTTGGCTCAGTGGTCCTACTCGCTGGTCCACAAGAGCAGCACTCTGGGTGGAATAAGGTAATGGATGACCCCTGACAAAACCCAGAAGTAAGAACATCTCCAAACGGCAGAACTGGAGCAGGCTTTAGAAGTGGTCTATAGTCATGGTGAACCTAGGGGAGGTGCGCTTCCGTGGGCTGTTTGTATCATTGAAAGCTCTAAAAGGTTCGTCCTCACTGGCCTAGTCCAACCACTTTCGGTTTTAGAGAAAGTAATGGAGATGCAGAGAGAGGACAGGCAGCTGCTCAGTCGGACCTCCAGGACTTGGTGGCATTTCTTCTGCTCATAACACACGGTCTCACAATGGATGCTGGTGCCTCTAGAGCACACCAGCTACTCTCAGCCTTTCAGGTATTTGCCCATGGCATAATTTTTTTTGTTTGGTTCTTAATGGTGAGGGGATGGTGTGCTGCTACACAAACCAACCCACAACTACACTTGCTTAAAGCTGTGGCCTTTAATTGCAGATACAGAATTGAAAGAGAAGACGAGATTTTAGCAGAGCATCGCTGTTTCTCAAGAGCAGTTGGTAAAGTGAGAATTAAATTTAAACATGAATTCTCTGCCTCTGTGTGTGTGTGTGTGTGTGTGTGTGTATTTCTAAAGAAGACAGCCATAAAAAGTACTTAAACAGTTAACACTGGCTTAAAAACTAATTACTTCAATAAATATAAAAACTTCACACCTCACATGGCGCTCTACACTTTCCATCTGGCTTCAAATCTGAAGTGAACTCGTTTGCATCAGAAGATTTGAAAGCTAGGTTTCAATTTAGGTATTCATTTTAAATTACGAACGTAGGGGCTGAACGACGTCAAAATAAAGCCCTACAGAGCACAGCGTTCAGACGGGGTTTGACTTCAGCTGCTAATGCTACAACAGAAATCAGCACGGGTCCTTGCTCTCCCCTTGCAGGACATTCTAAGGCTACTTTCCCTTGCTGCCGTGCATGCAGTGGATAACACACTGGCCCATTTCAATATCTGTACAACATGGAACCATCTACGCGGAGAAAACACACATACTTCTGTGACCTCTGACGGTTGCCAAAATAAAACACACAAGTGAAGCGACCTCTGGCTTATTTTGGGAAAACAGTGCACTAATTTGGCTCTGCAGCCTTTGGGTTTCCTTGAGACCAAGTATTCAGTACACGGAGCAACCAGGCAACACAAAACCCTGTGGCCTTGCTATTGTAAATATGTATTCCTATATACTTAGCAACTCAGTGCACTTCATCCTCAACGAAAGACTGAGTTCTGGAGGAATCTCTCAGCAGCTAAGTTCCAATTGTTTTCATTTAATTCAGGAAATATTTATTGGGTGCTTATTATGTGTCTGGCATGTATAAACTTAGAAACATCCATGTGCACTTCCAGAAATGCCACTGAATTTGGTTTCAGAAGACACACCCCTTCATTTTTCTGTTTTGGAAAACAGCTGACTAGCCACTTTCTTTTTCCCAGTACTGGGGATCAGATGTAGGGGGCTCCACCACTGTACAGCCCCAGACTCCCTTCTTATTTTTTTATTTATTTGAGACAAGGTCTCTCTAAGTTTCCCAAGCAGGATTTGAACTTGAGATCCTCTTGCATCAGCCTCTCTTAGTGATGGTACTGCAGACATGCTCTACCATGCCTAGCTCTGGCTATCTTTATGCCTGATAAAAATCAAAGAAACCAATCAGACAACATTAAAGAGAACAGTCTTTAGGGTCTATGTACCAATACCAGAGCAAAGAAGATGGAATTCTTGGTGAGTACCTCAACTTGCCAGCTTGGTTTTCCCCAAAGTTAGATATTTATATGTTGCATGGGGTAGAAACAGCACCGTACTTTCCACTCCATAAAACAGTTGTTTTTGTTTTGTTTTCAATTAAATTCCAAGAATTAGGAGATAGTGCCGACACAGGTTATTTATACAGAGAAGAATCAAAGGGTTCTATAGGGTGCTTTGTTTCCAAAGGGAAGAAAGGGCCTTCAATCTTGGCACAATAACGTCTTGGCAGCATAAAGGCCTTCATAAAAGCTATCTGAAAATACTGATAGAGGCATACCTAGAAAGAGGCAAAAGGATTGCACAGCATCAGGAGTAACGTATGTGCACATCCATAATCTTATCGATTTTCACAGGGACTCTGCAGTGAGAGCACCCGCTGCTGACAACGTGTAATAAATAAAGCCTCAGTGTTAGACCATGTTCCCTCTTTAAGGCGAGCACATACAAAAACAGTAACAGTTCAGGTGCTTCATGAAAAATGGACGCTGTCAGTACTTTTTCTTCCACCCAACAATCTCAGATGCCAGCAGATGGCAGCAGTGGCCTGCAGTAGCAAGCACACTTAATTCCTCTGGTTTAAAGAGATGTATGTGCCTTCACTGACATATCAAAGGACTCAAAAAACTGCACCATAAAATTATGGGTATTTTTTCTATAAAACACAGCGGGGGGGTGCTTAAGACACCCTTAAGAAGGGGTGCCGGAGAGCTATCTGTGCATCTAAGTCCCTCATGCTGGACAGCTCACCAGCTGCTCTAACTGATCCCTGTAAACACTGTCACATGACTGACATACTGCGCTTCTGGCCAGCAAGCGCTGTACCTACCAGAAGGTATCCCACCCTGCCTCTGTCCCCTATGTCAGTTATGACGCTGTTTAGTGGAACAAAGACGTCGCAGTCAGAGCAAATAAAAGCACAGAAATATAGAAGAAAAAAATCCATAATAAAGTTAATGAGTCACGGCTAGGTAGCAGAAGAAACCTCAAGAAAAGAAAACAGAGGAACCATTTGGAAAGAAGGAATTCTAAAGCAGACGAAAGTAGAGGGCGGAGCTCTGGATACCTGTGAATAGCGGCAAAAAGGTCTTCCGTGGTCCTGGGTCTCGTGGGGGTCGTCACCTCCTCACTGTCGTCTTTGTGGAAGAAGTCACAGGCTTCTGCGGAGGGCTCGGCTGTGTGTGCCTCCTGCACCCCAGCTAGGGAGAAGAAAGCGGGCAGGCAGTGAGACGCAGTGAGTAGAATTTCAGTCCTTTGCCAGGCTCCCAAATCTGCTGCTTTCCTGCCATTCCCTGACAATTTGAGAGCCACATGGGGTGCGGCGGGGTCTGTAGTTCTTGGCTTTACGAAGATGCGGGAAATGACACGAGCCTGCTGGCCAGCCCTCCACTCCTGTCTGCTACAAAACTTGGACTGGGCTGCTCCTAAATGCTGTCAGAACATTTCTTTGCAGTTTCAGGAGAGAGATTACTCATTGCTATTTCATATCCAGCCTGCTACAAAACCACCCCCATTTCCCTATTTTCTGCCAACTCTCTGTAAGCTCTTCCCTTAGACCTGGATTTTGAAAGGAAAAAAATGTCACAAAACGCAGAGTTGTAACTTACATGCAGAAGCCCACATGCTGCTGGCTTTAATGTGGATAAATCTGATCTACCTGGGTTCTATGGGGAAGCACTCAGCTGCCCTATTTGGCGCAGTTGCAGATGAGAGAGACACACCAGAGAGAAGCTGGACTTACCTTCCCCGTCCTGTTGAGAAGGGCAGCACCCCGCATCGCCCCCGCCGTCCCCAGCTGGCTCTTCCTGCGTGGGGGCCGGCGAGGCATTGGGCTGTACCATGGGGGCATCGGCTTCCACTCTACTGGGAGACCCGAACCCTGCAGCTCCTCCGTCCAGAACCGAGCTGCCGGGGTCCGTGGCATGAGAACCAGCTCGAGCTGCAGAGCACTCTTTGGCCTCTTCGCTGTGCACAGCGCGCTCCTCTGCCCTGGTGGGGCTGGGCACGGCTTGGAAGGCTTCACTCACATTCTCCGTGGCAAAATCTCTCTGCGGAGGTGGCACCACCAGGAACAGTTTGGGCTTCTTGGAGAGGGGGGGTGGCTTCCTGCTGGGTGAAGTGTCTGGGAGTGGGGTGCTCCTGAGGCCAGGCCCAGACTCTGCCTCCTCAGTGCCCGGCCCAGGACATGGAGCTCCATGGCTGCGGCTCACAAGGCCGGCACGCTCGGCTGCACTGTCACGGTCACCCTGGCTGGGGCTCTTGGCAGGCGTCGGAAGCGAGCTAGTCGCAGAGGCAGGCTGGCTTTCACTCTCCATTTCATTTATGCTATTTCGGGATTTCAGGAGAGCAGATGGCTTTAAGTGATATTGTGGAGCAGTTGGAGTTCGTTGTTCCTGAGCTGTTGGTTCTGGCGACGGGGCCACTTCGGCCCCTGAGCCCTTTCTCACGGGCCTCAGCTGCACCATCTGCAGCGCCTCCGTGGTGATCAGGGGCATGGGGCGCCTGGCACTCTCCTCTTTGTTCGAAGGTGGCCTCAAGGCCTCCCAGGAGGATTGGGGCTGCCCAGAGATTCTGCAAGAAGGCCTGGTGACTTTCATGAATGTGGGGTCCAGTGGGGGAGCGGGTGGGGGCTCCAAGGAGGGGGGGAAAGGTGGGGGTGCTGGTGAGGAAGCCAGTGCATCCGGAATAAAGGGGCTTAGTGCTGTGGGGGCAGAGGGGAGGCACCCGTCAGGTGGGGAACAGAAGAAGGGGAGCACTTCCGGGGGCGGAGGGGGAAACACGGGCGAGTGAGGCAGAGGGGAGCCCTCGGTGCCATCCACTGCAGTGGGGAGCACCGGAAGAAGGGGAGCCTTGTCTGCAGGACCCAGGGCTAGGAGAGGAGGAGTGGGGGGAGGAGGAGCGAGGGGCAAGGCCGGGGCTGCGTCCAGCTTCTTCACTGTGCCACTGCCTTCAGTGGATGTGTTAGAGGACAGAGATGTGGACGAGGAGGACATGGACACCGAGGAGATCAGAGAGGACTTTCTTTCTGGTACCTTGGGCTTGGCCTTTCCCTTCCCATTGGCTGGTGACACTGATTTTAGAAACACAGGCACGGGGGTGAGTGCAGTGGGTGTATTCGACTGGCTGGAATACCCACTAGATGGAGAAGTGACTCTCTGGGACTTCTCCGGCGACGTGACCTTTGGTTTGGTGCAGCCACCAGGCACTTGGGGGACTGTGGCCCTGGACGCCTCTTGGATGTGGCGGACCGGCCCATTCCCAGTTGGGGCGCCACCGCTGGCTGAGCAGCGTCCTGCCGGGTTCCCAGGCTCTTCCCGCACACCTGTGTAGTCAATGTAGTAACCCCAAGGGTCTGTGCACTCCGACCTGATGCTGCTCGAGTCGCTCTGCGATGGCGTGACCCCGCTCAGGGAGTACACATTGGGGGTGGTGGCGGAGGTCATGCTGCTGCCAGCGCTGACTGTGCTCTGACTCCGGGAGCGGGACAGCCAGGGCTCCTCAAAGTCACTGCAGGGACTCTGCGAGGCCGAGCTGCCACCCTTGCCCGGGAGGCTCAGCTGCAGCGACTGCTGGAGTGTGGCGATCAGGCTCTCGTTGAGCACCTGCCCGTTTGACTGGCCGCTCTTCTTGGGAATCCTGCGGAGAGAGTCTGTCCGACAGGGCGGCAGGGGAGGCTTCTTGGCTTTCTTCAAGGAGAAGTTTCTCGAAAGGGATTTATCATGGTACCCTGACTGGCCCCCTTGGCCCTTCTGAACTCTTCCATCAAAAACATTGACCACACTGTGCCTGGGGTTCCCAAAGCCACATCCGGAGTCACTGTGCGCAGACCTGTAGCAGCCAGCGTGGTCCTCAGAATACAGGGACCCCGCGTCCTCTTTGATGGGTGTCTGGTCCAAACTGCAGCTGCTCTGGTTACTCGTGGGAGTGGAGTAGCCAGGGGCAGCCAGATGGGGCTTCAAGGGGGACGCCCGCCCGCTGCTGGAGGCCCTGTACTCCCATGGCTCCACGCCACCCTGCCCTCTGCTCCCAGAAGAGCTGGACTCGCTCTTGCCATCCACATCCTGGGGGTGGGCTGGGAAACTCAGGGTGTTTCTGCAATTATAGTGCATGGCTTGGGGTCCATTGGGAGTGACCTCTGGGTCACAGGCGGACAGGAGTGTGGTGACACTGGGGGAAGGAGAGTCGAAGGGCTGTGAGTAGATGGAGGAATGGCCATCGCTCCAATGGTGGCCAGGGGATGCGTGGTCAGCTCTTATACCATGTCTGGAGAGGAGGTGGTCTCTGGGTTTCATCCTTGAGTATGCAGATGAGCTGGCCATTCTGCTGTCCAGCTGCCCCGCACTCTGGGCGGTGTGAAGAATGATAACGTCCGAGGAGGATGAGAGGGTAGCGTTGGGGATGATGCTGGTAGAGAAGCTCGCATGAGGAGAGACCATACATGCTGGACTGGTCATGCTGTTCTCACTGTCAAAGTGCCTCAGCTCCTGGGATTTGGGCCTCAAAAATGTTCCCGACCTTCCAGCGCCTCCTAAATGCCCCAAGTTGTCATCTCCTTGTGAGTAGGGGAATGGGTCATCCACATCTTCTGCGGGGCCCAGGGTGCCCAGGGAGTGAGCGTTGGCCCTGACACCAGAACGTGGAAGACTATGGAAGCCAGGCTCACTGTGGAGGTGGGAAGGGAACGCGAGCCCCGCTGGATCGCTCAGCACAGACATGTTGCTGGAGGAGCCCGAGAAGGGGCTCATCTGAGCGGCGATGCCCAGCCCCTTGTGGGCCCTGATTCTTCTCATGGAGGGCGGCACAACCCTCACATCCTCGGTCTGGCAGCTGGAATCCCTGGTTTCCGAGCGCTGCCCAGCAGAGTGATAGCTGTCAAGCCTTCCGCGCGGGGAGTAGTGGTCTGGAGGGTACCCTGAGTAACCACCGGCCTCATCCTGGCCAGTGGCCGATGCTGGAGAATAAGCAGAAAGAAGCGTGTTAACCTGAAAATGGAAATCCACAGCGTCACGGCGCCCACTTCCCCTTCGGACTGTTACGATTAAAAGAAACAAACAAAAACACCTTTTCTACTTGATTCAGTTTCTTCTTTCCCATACAAACCAAATTGTGTTTCAGTAGCGCCTGACGCCTCCTAAGATAATCACCCTTATTTTATGAAACTTGTATATATTTCTTAACTTGTACTTCAACTCCTCCTATGGCTTGAGTGCTGCACACAGCTGTGCAGGATTTCCCTTTCAAATCACCAGCTTTTAGGAAAGACTTCAAGGTAGACTTTTGCCCAGGCACACAGCAGCTATCGAGCAGGGACCACTTTCCCCCCAAACAATAATAGGGTCACAGAAATACCATTTGCAAGGGTTACTGGTATAAAATAGTGTTAATTACATTGATTTTTTTTTTTTTTAAATGTCAGAAGGAAATCCTAAGAGGAAGAAAATTGATTTACAGGCCCATCTGTGTTTCAAACATTTCATTATCCATCTTAAGCCATTATCGTCTGTCTGTTTGTGACATTCAAATTCAACAGCAATCTGTTGTGTTCTGGACGGGGAACAGCGTCAGGAAATGATCCAGTGAACAGCACCTCAAATCAGGCTTATTCATTGCTTGGAGTTTTACAACCAAACAGAGAGTAGTATGTTAAAAGGAAAGAAACATGAGGAGTGGAAAAAATGAGGGAAGTGGATGAGCAAAACCTTAAGTATAGATAAACAGATCTCATGCTACCCGGAAAAGAACAGAGCTTAAAAAAAAAAAAAAAATCACAAAGCTAAGAATGTCCCCAAAATGTACTGAGAACATGAAATCAGTCCTCAGGACAAATTAAACCTTTAAAAATAGTAGCAGAACCATGGTTCTCTTCATGTGGGTTTCATCCAGTAAGAAATATATGGAAGGACAGTAGTCAAATATACTTGTATGTCAACAAAAGTATTCTATCTGAGTCTAAAAGAAGAAACCTCATAACATGATGCTCAGATTCATTTCTGTGTAGGCTTTTGCTTAAACAAAAAGATTATAATTTTGTCTCCTTCATTTAAATGGAAGACAACAAATTACAAGGCATTGGATACCCTTTGAAAATTAACAGAAAGAAAGGATCTTGGGCACTGGCTTTGCTGAATGATATCACCTGAGCCTCTGGATACTGGGACAAGGCACTGTACGGATAGGCATCCTAAGGCTTCCCTCGGTCCCCATTTCTCCGTGTGGCACCTGTCCCTGACTGCATGTGAGGCCTTTTTCTCACCATAATAGCAAAGGGTATTACTAAAATGGTAGCAGCGTGCTTCTTTGTACCTCAGAGATGTCACTCCACAAGGAAAGCCCCCCATATACAGCACTTCCCTTCCCTGTGACCAGGGACAAGCATGATTATGCTGTGTCCTTAGCAAAGAGGCTCTATTTCCTTTCTCTACCCTTGCAAGCACTCATAGAACACACACACACACACACACACACACACACACACACACACACACGCTCGCGGGACTGGCTCAGAAAGGGAAAATGGGCAAAGAGGCAGAGCAGGAAAAAAAATCCACTTTGAAGAAAGCAAAACAGAAGGGGGGAGTTCCTGCCACTTGGTAACCTGGGAATGAGAGGCTGACTTGTACAGCATTAGCTTCATGCCAAGCATTCGAGATGCCTCATTCTGTTCAACAATGGGTCTTCATGTGTTTTTCTTTCAAAACGGCAGTGATTGTTGCATGGGTGCATAGTAGATTTTTAACTGCCGCTGTCTAAGAGCCATAAATAAATCCTCATACTTTTGGGTAATGACATTTTTTCTTTTTGTCCTATTAAACAGTCTTCCCTTATTTTTTCTTATTAGTGCATGTTCGTAGTATACGACATTTACATTTCTTGTGGGGAGCTGGTATGTGTATTTTGAGTATGCATTTATGCTAAGCTTCTGGAAATAAAAATATAGGCATCTATATCTGAACACATTTTCTTATTTAAAATAACAACAAAGTTTTCTTAAAGACCTTAAAAAACAGATGAGAATCAACTAACACACAACTTACCAGAAGGTAACAACAGAATTCTATTTCTAAAATACAACCTTCAATACTGTCACAATATAAAAAGTGTCACAATATCACAGGACACTGGCAAATTCTATAAGGAATAAATTAACCACAGAAAGAGATCTATAAACACACACAGACCGCTCAGCTTCTGCTGAAATCCTGATGAGATTTATGTGATTTTAAAACATATGTAAAGATATAACTATGTATAATTTTTTCCTTTATTAATAATACTACAAAAGATTTCCGATTTCTAAAAAATACATGTAATTCAGGATGATACAAATCTACAAATTAGTTTTTGTTTGTTTGGTACTGAGAACTGAACCCAGGACCTCCATGTGCTCTAGCTCATGCCTGTAATCCTAGCACTGGGAGGCTGAGGCAAGAGGATTGCTTTGAGTTCAAGGCCAACCTAGGTTACTTAGTGAGTTCAAAGCCATCCTGAACTATATAGTGAGACCCTACCTCATTCATAAATAAATAAATAAATCTTGTGCCTTCAGTAATGTTAGTTTTTTTACTGTATGACTCATTGTATTTCTTTTTTAAAATTTTAAAAAATCTATTAGTACATGTGTGTAGCACATGTTTACCTTCCTTGTGTATAGTTGGTACATGTACATAACACATCTTAATTCATAAAGGGATTCCTTTATTTTGTTTTATTTTACTTTATTTATCTTTTTGAGACAGGATCTCATTATGCAGTTCAGACCAGCCATGAGCTCACTTTGTAGCCCAGGTTGGTCTCAAACTTGCAAGGATCCTCCTGCCTCAGCCTCCTGAGTGCTGGGATTACAGGCATGCACCACCATGCCTGGCTAAAGGGATTCCTTTAAGGTCCTGCTTTGGAAATATGTATAAAGTTTAAGAGCCAACTATAATCATATACCAACAAAATAACCCTGTCTGATCCTAAAAGATAAAGTCTCACAGCATGAAGTTCACACTCAATTCCATGTAGTCTTAAAAATAAAGGGAAATGGAAAGTTTGTCCAAGCCACTTAAAGGGAAGGCAACAAATTAGAAGTCAACAGACACTCTTGGAACAAACGTCAAGTATCCTGCCTTGGTTTTAAAAAGCACGATATGTTGGCTAGTCTCCAGAGTCTATAATTTATGGATTTTCAGTTAAAACTACACATAGTTAAGCACAATGGAATGGAAGCATTTCTATATGGCTGGAGTTTTAAAATCTAAACCCCTGACAGTGTGAACAGTGTCTGACCGAGAGGGTGTGCCCCAGTGACTGTGTTTCCTTCAGAGAACCTTTTTCCCTTTTGTCTAACTGGATTGACTCAGTCATCCTTCCCAACCTGTTGTTTCTAAAGGAAGACTAATTTTTTTTTTTTGAAACCGGCAAGCGAACTCAGGACCTTGCACCTGCCAGGCAGGCACCGTGCCACTGAACTATATCCCTATCCCCAAGGAAGACTAATTTGAAAGGAAATTGAAGTGTCTATTGTTGGTAATCATTAGGTAGCACAGACTTTGAAACCCAAATCTTTCTAAGTACAAAATATGGAGAGAAATTGCAAGGTCAACCAAAAATCTTGAAAGGATAGGGCAAGTATATAACTCAATTATTTTTTGTTAAATAGAACTGTATTCATGTTACTTCCCTCATTCTATCCAACAAACCTCAAACCAGCCTTTCTGTAAAACGGAGTCCTTGTTTAATTGCCTATTTCTTTTTTTTTAACCAGCTCTAACATAGATACAGTTGTCTCAGTGACCCTCCAGCTGTCATCCTGGTCATGTCATTAACTATGCAATGACACTGGCTGTCCCTTGTCTGCCAGAGGTACCAACACAAGTGATGTAGGGAAAGCTATTTTCTCTCCTCCAGCAGCAGTGGTAGTACCATATCATAGGCAAAAGAGAAACAAACATGGGTTCCAGAGATGCAATCACTGATTTTGAAAATATTAAAATTGCAGCAGGTATGATTTACCTAGCTGGACAGGTCATTTCAGTATGATGAAAAGAATAGTTGGATTATTGGCTCCATACTGGTTGGTTCAATAATAAATGTCCCAGGGCTGGGGATTTAGCTCAGCGGCAAAGCGCCTGCTTGGCAAGCGCAAGGTCGTGAGTTCGGTTCCCGGTACCGGAGAAAAACAACAACAACAAAAAAAAAAATAAAAAAAAATAAATGTCCCTAACTCTCAGGTTCTAGGCTTCATATTACATATGTGCATGAAAAAGTCATATTGAATACGGGCTAAACTAGGCTTATACTCTGCACAAAATCATGTAGAACCTACTTATTCTGCTTGGAGAGCCACTTAAAATGTAGCTTTCCTCAAAACTTCAACCTTGTTTTCCTACAAAGGGCCTAATTGCCTGTCCTTACAATCACACCTTTCATGAAAACATTTCTTCTCAAAAGACCAAAGTATAGATATTCCCAGTTACTATAAGAAATCAGCCCATGATACACCTTCTCAGCAGGTGCATACAGATTAATTTCTCAGATTCAGTAGCTGTCACCTCAGTAAGGAGGAAAAGAGTCTGAAAGAATGAGACATTTTGAGGAGAGAGGAAAGTGTACCGAGTGTGACCAAGGCCAAGGTTTAAGGAAGTTACCAGAAGCCTCAGGCAGCCGGAGGAGCAGCGTGTGGGCCCTGAGCCACGGACAGACTTCACACGTCCTGTGGATGGGGATGGTCCTGCCTTTCCTTCTAACCAGTTGTCCTGCTACAGAAGAGGACAGGTCCCGTCTTCCATCTGGGTCGCAGGAGCTACCCATGGCAGAACGCTGCTTCAGTCTAGAAAGCACAGCATGGCTACTGTAGGAGTGCATGGGAGTAAAAGCACAACTGCCAGGTAAAGGAGAGTGAGTCTGCCTCCCCTCATACAGGACATTTAAGCAACGGTGATGGGAAAAAGAAGACAGGTAAAATGTCTGTGGTACACGAGGCTGAAGCACTACCTCAGGGGGCTATGATAGAGTCTTCATTATTGCTAGGATAAGCCTGTTTTGCTTACTAAAAAACTAGTATGCAATTTCAGGAATACAGTAATGACTGAGTGTCTGGAGTGAAGTCTTTAACAGCAAAGACAAGTAAATAACACCAGGTAGAAATAAGTCCACTGGTTAGCAAAAGAGGAAGAGACAAATGTCAAAACAGGTAGCATTATGTTCTCTGTAGCAATGATAACAGGGGCCAGGGATATAGTTCAGTGGCTCAGTGCCTGCCTAGCAAGCATGAGGTCCTGAGTGTGATGCCCAGTACCCACGTCCCAAATAATGACAACAGTAGCTCACTATATTTGTGATAATACCAGGTACTAAGCACATCGTGGGTATAATTTCATTCAGTCTCAAATGACCCTATCAGGTAGGTTCTAGTACCATCACCATCCCATTTGGGAATGAGGAAGCAGACCTGGAGAGGTAAGGTGACCTGACCAAGGTCACCCAGGAGCTGAGCTATGCTGCCCCAAGAACAGGGAGAGGAAGGCATCGCAGAGGAAGGCGAATGGGTTACCCAAAGCATGCGGAAACGCAAGCACGACCATGATGGCTGGAGAACAGTGAGTTAACAACCTTCTCTACCAGCCCCAATATCTTATTTTTTTCTGTTTGATCACAGATTGGAAACTACTGAAGAAAAAAGGTATGAAATTATTTCACTGAAAATAATAATGTTATCTGACATAAATGATCATTTTCTGTCACACTGACATTTACCAATAATCCCAGGCTGTAGCTTCATGACAGAATGCCATCAGTATTGTCAGTGTCACTATGGAGGGCCTCACTCATAATGGGGAGTCCTAGAATAAGGCTTTAGCTCATGAGAACCCAAGATCAAAATGAAAAGTAAATTTAATTGTGGAAATAACCAATGTTCAAGGTGCCTAGAGATGACAGAATCCCAATTTCTGTCACTCCAGTTAACAGTTTTCACATCGGCTGTTCCTCCTCCAGTCTCCCCAAACATGGTGAGTGACCTGCATGGGATGTAGGATTTGCACCTCACACGCTGTCAGGAAAGAAGCTGGCTATGAGAATGTATGGATTTTCTAAGCACCACATGAGGTTAGCAGAGTAATGCCGGGCAGCAAGGAGGGGCGAAAACGCAGTTCTGAAGAGCCATACCTAGCTCCTTCTGTATGTTGTCAGGGACTCCTGTAATAGTCTTTCTCCTTTTGACTTTCTTCGGTCGTCTTACCAGAGTGTCTGTGTAAATGACAGACCGCCGAAGGCTGGCCTGGCGATCGAAATTCTCCCCTAATATAGAGTAGTAGAACAAGCAAAGCAATGTTATTTTCAAGCAAGCTGACACCATGCACTTTCTTCCAGAAGCTTGTAATATGATAAGAAGGGATTAATAATGATGTTAGCCAGTCACATGATGAGGAATGCTGAAGGGCGTAAAAGGAAGGAATGCACATTATCATCAGAAGGCAGCTCTCCAATTTCTGGGTGTGTGTCCTTCGAAGGGACGCACCTCGATCTCTTTTTCTCACAAGCCAGAAGAACAAATGGGAATTTGTTATTAACACACCAGAAGAGCGGTTCTGTTGTTTAAAAAATGCAGTGGTTTGGAAGTGTTTCACATAGGTCTCCACTCACCAGCATCACTCTTGACGTCACCCTGTCTGTCTGTGGTGAGGGTGAGAAGTACGTTTTGTTCGCCTGGTCATCCCACAGTGGCCAATCTCCTATCTGGTCTTGCGATAAAACAAATAATTTCATCAAGATCCAGAGCTTTTTCCTTAACCAAGAAGGCCACCAGTATGCACTAACTGTGGGAATCGTTGTAGGGCGAGATACAACTGTACTGGAAAAGGAAGAGCCTTCTAATGACAGAGTACTTTGGTCATGGTGAGACACCATAGCACCGTTCTTATCAAAGATGAACTGCTTCTGTTTCATGACCACAATTTAATGTTCATCTTTTCTTGTGTATGTGTCTTTTTGAGACAGCGTCTCACTATGCAGTTCAGACTGGCCTTGAGCTCACTCTGTAGCCCAGGCCAGTCTTGAACTCACAATGATCCTCCTGCCTCAGCCTCAGCCTCCCAAGTGCTGGGATTACAAGAATGCACCGCCATGCCCGGCCATTTAATGTTAATCTTAACTCAGTCATTTCAAATCATGTTGCAATCAAACCTGAGGTCACACCCACAGGACTTCTCTTCCTTCCTTGAGTGTAAGCCTGCGTGATTAACACATCACGGGGAACCATAAAATAATAACATTTGTAGCAGTGCAAGTTACTGATTGGTCTGCCTTAAATTATTCACTAGTTCAATTAAGGAAGTTTACACTGTTGACTATTTTACGTTGCTATTCTTCCCCAACAAATACCAAAAAATCACATATTTCCATCATTCCTATGCACAAGGAAAGTATAAAACAGTCACTCTTTTTTTTTTTCTTTTTTTGGTACCGGGAATCGAACTCACAAACTCGAGCTTGCCAGGCAGGCTTTGTGCCTCTGAGCTATATCCCTGGCCCTGAAATAGTCACTCTTTTAGCAATAATGATACACATTCATGATGGCTCTGCTGTGGACCATGTAAGTTCTGTTTTGATAGTGGTAAATTGTGAACCTTATCTAACTGAAACAGGAAAAAAAGATCTGAATGATCCAAACACATTTCTCCTAGGAGGAACAGACTCAAATAAATGCTTGCAACCTTGCAAATTCTTGCAATTTCGTCTCAAGTGGAAAATAGTAGAAATACTTGAGCCTGAAATATCAGAAGGTACCACTGCTGTGATGAATGGGTATGTGCAACAGTGTACATAAGACTTAAAGGGGGCAAGTATGACTTTACTGGTTCATTAGTTTCCTGTAGCAGCAGAAAAAAACATTCCCTGTCAAGACATCAAAATGGACAATACATCAGCAGAAAGCTGCGTTTAGTCTCCAGTTTCACTTCCATAACAAAAACCAAAAACAAATCCACTCAAGTTCCAAGGAAATGAAGAAACAAACCATATAAGGATGAGCAGCTACAACATTCGCCATTAAAAGCATTAAATTCTCCATTTTGCATCACAATCTAAAAGGACTATCTCAGCTGGGCGTGGTGGTGTGCACCTGTAATCCCAGCACTTGGGAGGCTGAAGCAGGAGGGTCACCATGAGTTCCAGGCTGGTCCGGATTACATAGTAAATTCAAAACCAGCCTGAACTACACAGCAAGATCCTGTCTCAAGCAACAAACAAATAAAGAAATATAAAAAATAAAAGCACTATCTCAGCTGCTGGACTAGACATTTTTTGAGGTTAAAGACCATAAGTGATGTTCCTTAGGATTCCTTTTGGCACTCACCTAATACCTTGTACAAAGCAGTTACTCAGTAAACATCTGTTGAACTGAATTAGTCTTTCACTGAAAAATGGCACTGGTTGTCATGGTTACCACTTAGAAATAAGGTAGCTCAAACACTAGCCAGTTTGTAAAACTCGTTTAAGCCTGTTTACTTACTCTGCTCATCTCCAGGTGGGACAGCTGTTATCCCACAAGGCAGGATACAGAACATGTTCATATGTACTTTTTATTTTAAACTTGTGTTTGCTCCTTAACTTTTAGAACATGTCAAGTCCTTGTGTTTAGTCCTTACAACTAAAGGGATTAAATCCATTTTCTAGCCAGTAGCTCACTGCAGCGATGTTCTACGCCTCTAGGCCGGGTGGGCTTCACTCTGCATTTGAAACCATATATTTATGGGCAAATCTTCTCCCTGGTGAGGCTTACTAATAACCAGACCGGAGGGTAAAGCTTACAAGTACAGGACAGTTTCCTACTCTACATTTTTTTATGCCTAAGATCTACTACAACTTTAGAAATACATAATTTAGGTTTTTTTTTTGTTTTGTTTTGTTTTTTCCAGTACTGGGAATCGAACTCACGACCTCGCACTTGCTAGGCAGACGCTGTGCTGCTGAGCTAAATCCCCAGCCCTAGAAATACATAATTTAAAGAACAGGAAATTGTATAACCTGTTCCAGTTCAACTATCAAAAGGGGAATTTTTTTATTTTATTGCTTCTTTACACCAGATTAGAAAAACTAATCATTTAAAAAATATGTGTGTGTGTGAACACAGAGATCCCTAAAACAGAGTAATATGTATACTATTAGGTATATTTAATTTTGGTATTTCTACAAAATGTTAGTCACTTAATTAGAAGTAAATTACATTTTGACATAACTCATCTGCTCCTTTCTTTACGGCCAGGCATCTTCCCTGGGTGACATGTAAATATTATGTCATTCATATCCATTTAGTTATCAAACTGGAGAGAATGAAAACTCAAAGATATAATGCTGCCTTCTATTTTTTTTAATTTTTAATTTTCACTGTCTTCTATGTTGATGATGTATTTCACTGTAAATAATTCTGTACTCCCGAAATGCTAGTTACTCTATTTTAAATCTCCTAATCACAAGACAATGTGCTTCACTATAATTCCACTAAGGGTTATCATATTTCATAGTACAATATTCTTACCTCATAATACTCTTTCTGAAGCATTTAATCATATATAATGTAATTATACTTCTGCATTTAATCAATCAAATAATGTAATTTATTCTCTTGTGGAAAATATATGCCTGTGTATTTCATCAAGCAATAAATGCTATACCACATATTAAAACATATCTACTTGTAAAAATAATCTTTAAAAAATATGAGCTAGGTGAAGGGGGCATTCATGAAGAACAAACGTGCCATTTACAAAGTCAATGGATTAAAATGCCACACTATTTCTTTAAGGTTTAAGTAAAATAAATATAAATGAAATAGAAAAAATTTATGTACTTACTAACTTTGCCGAGAATTCAAAGAGTTCTAAACATAATTTCCAAATATCCTGTTAAGGTTTTTAAAAAAATCTTCAAGATATCCTTAGTTCTTACCAGCTACCAATGCCCTGGCAGAAAGCTTTCTATACAGCAGTGGCCTTGAAAGATAGCAAGGATGCTATGGGGTTTCATTCTGATTGTTCACAAAAATCAACCTTTTTGTTCACTGAATTTGACTGATCACCAGGGATGACTATTGGTCATCTTTTTCTATAGAACACACAGTCAAATGGTTTAAACTATTAACTCATTTGTTTGTTTGTTTGATTTGGTTCTGGGGATTGACAGTGGGGCCTTGCACAGGATGACCATATTCCAGTCCTTATTATTCTCCTTCTACCTTACCCAGCCCTTATTAACGCTTAGCACACCTGTCTTGCCCTTTGTACCTTCCCCAAACCACTGGCCAATTTCTCCGTGTAGGCTAGAGCTAGAAAAGTGATAAAACAGGCACATTTTCAGTGTCTTTTTAATAGCTCTTTTTTGTTTTGTTTTAGTCCAGGTTAGCCTCGAACCCTGCCTCAGCTTCCCGAGTGCTGGGATTACAGGCATGAGCACCATGCCTGGCAATAGCTCGTCTGGGTCTGTAAACAATCAGCTCTGAGCTTTACATATCTTGGTGCTTGCCACCTGAATTATCACAAATGATTGAAGGCTGAGTATAAAATTCCATAATTTCAAATTTGATAATACTCAAATACATTCCTACTTAACATAACATATTCAGAAATTGTTTATTCTGTACAGGATAAATTTTTATTTGAAGACTGTGGAGCTGAAATTATAGAAATCAAAATATAAAATGACCACCTTATTAAGATTTTTAAGAATATTTTTATAGTTATTCATCCTCTTGATATTTTTATTTCAATAATTTTTCCCTTTTTCTTTTTCTTTTTTCCCCCCTTTTTCTACTTGAGAAAACAATAAGGTAAAAAAAATCTGTCAGCAACATGACAAAATAATTATTTCTTCACTTCTACAAATCTTACTTAAAGTAACCCTTATGAAGGGAATATATAGTTTTTTATACCCAGGACCATGTTTAGAAAATGTCCCTCTACAACCAAAATCTTATTTAAAAGTAATTCAGTTTACAAAAAAAAAAAAAAGCCATGCTTTCAATAAATGCTTGAATCATCAAGTTCCTTGACATCAATCTTTGGTGACAACAGTCTTCTGACCAACAAGCAACAGCTATCTTATCTGTGCATCAGTAAGGCAGCTTTGGCATTCCCTCCATTAAACAAAGAGCAGGAGCAGGAGCAGAGCTATTCCCTTTGATGTGGAAATCAACACTAAGAGCATAACAAACCAAAAGCCACAGTCATTCTCCCAAGGAGCATCTGCCCCAGGAGCGTACCAGTGACATTAATAGGAACCACATCGGCCTGGACCGTCTGGGCTTGCTGTCGCATCTTCTCTTCCGGCGTTGGCAGGGGCAGTGACTTGGTCCAGTTTGTCTGAGTATTAAGGTCCGAAAAGTCACCTGAGGTTGGAGTTTTTGGTCTCCTGATGCCAATATGTCTTTCATCCTCTGATGAAGAAACAGAACACTGCAAAGGAAAAAGAAGCCACTGTGTGTAAATAGCTGGCAGGTGCAATTAAAGAGCCATTTTATTTTTACAATTAGACTGTTTTCAAGAAAGCCAAAGAGTTGATCACATTTAAGAAGAGAAGCAATGGTCTGGGAGAAAACTGCTTATTCTCTTGAGCATGACCTGTAATACACATGATTCCCCCTGGTCTCGGTCTATAAACTGTGAGGGTTGCAGAAGGTCTTGCTGACTCACAAGATCTTTTACATTCTTCCAGTTTTTCCTATCTTTGCCATGGTCAGAAAACTTACAGGTTTAGTCTACTGTTAGCTAGAGAAACACAGCTGCGGCTATCAGGTTCCATTTTTATTGAAATTATGTTTTCCTCAAAGTAATTTCCAGCCTCAATCTTACTTTCTTTATCCTCTGACCTCAAGGACCATTTCAAAAATGATAGAGCTATTGTTCAACTATTTGTGCTTTTCTGAAACCACCTATATAGGGAAAAAAATCAGTGTGAAATTGTTAAGTTATAAGAAGCTGACGAAAGCTATGCTCTGGGCTTTATCAGAATTTCATGAAAACATTTCTAGCAGTGCCTGTTTTGATACAGATTAATACCCTAACTGAACAGTCCTTCACCCATACCTTATCCCCATGACACCTTACAAACTATAAGCACTAATATAGGAATTGCTCAAAGGAAGGAACAACTGGGATGAGGGAAAGGAGAAAAAGAAAGATAGAAGGGGAAAAAATGTATGTCTATACAAGGATAGCTGGGAAAATTGTACTGCTGATGTCTATTGGCTTATTAAAAGGAAAAGTTAATGCTTAATTTTTTTCACCAATTTTGCATACTTATGTCTGGTAATCTGAACAAGTAATTTGAAGACAACAATATGCAATATAACAACCATTGGTGAATTCCTACCATCTTGTCTAGTGAAGTTCTGTATCGTTTCTAATGTTTTTTATATTAGTTTTTATTCTCTTTAATTGCTCAAGCTTGCATTCTTACATCCGGCAATCTGAGCAACTTTGTTGAAGATATCGATATGTAATATAACAACCGCTGTTCACTCCTATCATTTTGTTTTGAAACCCTGTATCATTTTTACTTTTTTGTGTTGTTTTATTTTTGTCTATGCTGTTATTCTTTTGTTATTCTTTATTATTCTCTTTAAAAACAAACAAACCCTGCAAGCACTAAAGTTGTGTTGCAAGCATTTTGTGAGGGACTTTACCATGGCTCCACGGTAGCTGATCCTGCGACAAGGAAATGGCAAGAACTCAAAATAAATGCAACATGCTCAGGAACAACCAAAAAGGGTTAACTGGCTTTGCTGGGGAAATAGCAGCTTATGACATACAGTAAATGTGTAAGAACTGCACTTCAAGTCAAAAGCATTGAAACTGAACTGTCACTCATGAAAGTAAAGCATTTAAGAATAATACTGCAGAATAAAGTCAATAAATCTTCCCAAAGGGAATAACCAGCCACTAGATCTATACAACCCTCTCCCAGCTGGTAAACTCCAAACAAGGGTAACTGCTTTTGAGACTTCTCACACCACAGGTTCGTACTGCCTGTGTTTGAACTTGCTATGAAGGAAATCATACTCTGTTCTCTTTGACTTACTTATGTGCATGAGGATTTATCTATCTTTAAAAGACATACACAGTGGTACCTCGGTTCACAAACACTTCTGTTTGCAAACAAGAGCATTTGGCAAAATTTTGCTTTTGTTTGCAAACTGCATCTGGCGACAAAGGCAACAGTGGCTAGCCTTCCCACACAAACACAAACATGACCCTTTCCAAGATCACAGAAGAAATGAAGTTGGTGAACCAAGGTACCAACTTCATTTGGAGGCCTTTCTGGGTGTAAGGCAAGCTTCCAAGAGGGCACATAGAAAAAAATGTGCGGAAATGCAGATGTTGTGGAGCTCAGACACAAGAACCCTGGAACACTGTTGACCGCTACTAAATTTATCTTGCTGGAAAATATCTGTATTTATTCTACAATTGCTCTGCAAATCTCAAAAAGAGCTCCACAAATCTCAGACTCCACAAACCTCAAAAAGAGCTTCACAAATCTCAAAAAACTACAGAGATAAGCCTCCAGACTAAGAATCCAAAGACTGGAATCTGTTCCAAAACCTTGATGTTTGTTTTGCGGCAAAAGTGGGGCTACACCGCCCATGTAGTGTCCAACTACTAGGCATTAGGGGCAAGAACGTGCTAGTCATATAAATATAAAAGTATATAAATAAACTTATAATAAAATAAAATAAACATATAAAATGATCATCTAGTTTTCTCACCTAGGGGACATCTGAAATGATTGTTAGGAAATGGGAAAATATAGTCAATTTTCAAACTGAGTATATATTATGGAAATCTTATTATGACACTAAATTCCACTCTATCCATTCAAATTTGATCTGATTCTGGATAAATGGTTATAACTCACACAGATCTTTGTAAGACAATCCAAGGGATTTCTGAAGCAGCAGCAGCTAAGCCCCACTGACGCAAATTGATTACTTCCGGTTTCTTTGCAGCTATGATACCACTGTTAAATTTGATTCATAACACATATTCTCTATTCATAAGGCACACATGCTAATTAAAATTAATTTTATTTGAGAATTTCATGGCAATTTGTATAGAAGTCATCTGTCTGAGGCTGAATCTTAATCTAGTAATTTAGAAGGTTACTCTCATTTTGTAAGATATATACATAGAAATAATTTTTCAAGAAACCTTGAAATACAGCATAAAAATTGAAAGCAGAAAGAAGCAAATCTTAATGAAGAAGGCTTAAAAAGAGGAAAAGGGAAGCTCCAGGCTGACCAGGAACACAGCAGAGACCTCTGCAGTGAGGGCTCCATTTCTTGGTGATGTTGTGATCGCCAAGAGCGCCTTGGGAAGCCCTGCTATGTGTTTCAAAAGCATCTTGACGGTGCTCCTGGCCCCACTGGCCTACTTTTCTTTTAGTTGGCTGATAATGTAGAAGCGATACCTTTCACAATGAAACAGCACTTCCTTGTAGTCCTGGTTGCCATGGGACAAACACCAGGGATTGCTACAGCATGACAATAGACAAAGAAAATCCGTTTATAAAGGGCTTGCTTCTCTGGCAAGAAAATTCGGCAGACAAGCAGGGCTCAGGGAGAGTTATATTCAGAGATGACTGTTAGACAGTACCACAGTTTACCACAGGAAAAGCCAGGATGGAGGACACTCAGAATGACACAACTCCCATTCCTCCTGCCACAGGAAGAACCTGCCACATCTCAATGGCACAAGGCATCATGATTCCCAAAGGTATGTGTGTTCTGTGATTTGGATCTCAAGTGGCCTCCAATGGCGCATGTGTTGGAGACTTATTCCCCTACTTGGTGGAGCCCTTAGGGGAAAGGACCTGATAGGAGGTTTCTAGGTGAAGTGGAGGCAAGTTGCCCTCAAAGGGGAGAATGGGACCCTGTTCCCCTCCTTTCTGTGTTGTACCCTGGCCAGGCCCCCCGGGTGGTTTTGCAGTAGCCCTAACTCTCACCATGATGTGCTGTCCCAGCACAGCGCAAATAAACATGGGCCCAAAAGACCATGGACTGAACCCCCTCAACTGTGATCCAAAATAAAGCTTTTCTCATTATATGTTGATTATTTCTGGTATTTGTTATAGTGATAGAAAACTATCACAGTATGAGCGCACTCTGGGTTCTTCACTGGTCTGCATGCTTCTGCCATGGCTGGCTGCTGTCCCCTACCCCTTCCCTCCCAGTAGTCTATTCTGAACACAGCACAAAGAGATCATGTACAATGTAAGTCAGATTATGTTGCTCCTCTGCCCACTGCTGCCTTCCAAGTCCCTACTCTGATCTGCAAAATGCCACTTGATCCACCACCTGGCCTGCTGTTCTCTCTCCAACCACATCACCCTCCAGGCTCTCCCTTGTACATTCAATGTATGCTTCTGCCTTGAGGCCATGGTGCTTGCTGTCCCCACCCTCCTTTACACAACTGCCCAGGCAGGTCCTCTCTACCTCGAGAATTTACTCAACAGTCCTTTTACTCTGGAGATGAAGAAGAAAGAACCTGTTTCAACTTCTCCCCAATGTTATAGCCCCCTTTCCTGCTTTATTTTTTTTGCTTTTTTTTTTTTTAGATGTCCCCCTAAAGCCTCATGTGGTCATAGGTGGGGATCTTCATAGGTAGCAGGATCTAGAGTGAGTGTATTATGGTTTGTGTCTGAATGTCCCCCCAAAGCCTCATGCAGTCATGGGGGGCAGGCTTCTAGAGTTTATGATCCACCCATGGTCTAAGGCTGAGATTATGGGTGTGAGTGCTACACCTACCATGGGGCAGGTAGTTTTGCATACAGTGTAAGGGAGGGAAAGAGGCTGCCTGCCACCACTCCTCCCTTTGCTCTTGTTGCTTTGCTGTTCCACCACCATGAACTGTTGCCCTCTGCCATGTGCCACTCTGCCTTGCAGCCAGCCAAGTATGGACTGAACCCTCCACAAACTTTAAGCTAAATAAACTTTTCCTTCCTTAATTCTGGGTGTCAGGTATTTTGGCCCAGCAATGAGAGAAAAGTAACCAAGACAGGGTGTATGATTACTAAATTAGCCCACTGATTGGCTTGGCATAGTTTTGGGTAGGATTAAGGATGCTACTTGCCCTAAGGGAGGTAGCCTGGATACAATATATAGGGGAAGGAAGAATCTGTTGCTCACCACTTGGTGCTTGCTACCTTCTGCCTGCCATCAACTGCTTCTCCTCTGCAATACCCCTCTGCTGTGCCACCCTGCCTTGGAACCAGGTGACTATGGACTGAACCTCTACAAACTGTAAGCCAAGTAAACCTTTCCTCCTTTAACTTTAGATATCAAGTATTTCATCTCAGCAAAGGGAAAAGTAACTAAGACAAGTAGTATACACATATTTTATTTATTTGTCCTCCAAGGAACTATGTAAGTATCATCAGAAGCTTTATTCAGAATTGCACAGAAAGCTATTTCAGAATTTTATCTTCAGAAAGGTCACCATTTAGTAGTCAATTGCTATGTGCCTTGTCCTGGATTATAAGCTTCATAGTGCTGATCTTGTTTAATCCTCACAGAGTTGGTCTTGCTTCATGAAGAGGAGATGGAGGCTTGGGGAAGGAGGGTCACTTTAATTTTACTTTGGGAAAGTTCCTAAGTGGGAAGCTATAACTAGAACCCAGCACCGATCCCACAATCTCTGCTATGTAACAGTATAAAACGACCACTTGCCAAAGTTTATAATAAATGACTGGGTCTTCTGACCTAAAAGTAAAATTGTTTATCTATAAATAAGAACCAAACCTTAAAAAACCTATAAAAGGCAGCAGTGGTGTTGGCAGACAGAGTTGGGTCCTAGCATCCATATCCCGGCCCTGTCACTTACCAGCTATACGGTTTGAGCAATTCAGTCTCCCCATGTGGGGAACAGAATGAGCCAAACAATGCTGATGTGCTTCCTGCCAGTGCCTCTGCACCACAGACTCACTTTTCTTCCTTTTTAAATATTGGGTTTAATGCGCCTTGTGCTCAGAATTTAAATGCAGCTTTTATATCTGCCACTTGGTCAGTAATATTCAGCAGTGCTCTGTACCCCGGCCCAGGAAAGGACGGAGAGTCACAAAGGATTTCCCATGCCACACTGCTTGATTTTCAAAGGGACATCACCGCCAGCAGCAGAAGCCACTTTATGGCTTTTGGATTTGCATTTGAGAGACTATCAGGTCCTTTCTAGAAACCGGACAAGCTCTAGCCTGGTGGGCAAGGGGCCTAAACTGTGGCTTCTCTGGCAGAACAACCAAGTGACCCTCAAGTGGGCTTAACCATGAAACACAGATTAGCCCCTCTTTTTTTTTTTTTTTTAACTTCCTTTGCTTTTAAAAACTAGAAAACTGAAATATAACCAAAGCTAAACTCGGCCCTTAGTAATTATCACATGAAAGTGGATGGAAAACAGATGAGGCTGCGGAAAGCACCATTTAGAAAGACACAACGGACACTCCGGTCCCGTCTGGAGGACTCTAGCCCTTGTCGCTTTTCCTCCCCAAACAAAACCTCTCTTACACCGACTCTTGGTTTTCAGGATCCTGAAAAGTTTTATGAAGGCACCCAAACTTCTCCAGCCTCTTTTGGCTTCTACCTTTAGTGTACTGCGACGTAAGACCCTTAACATACTTCTGTCCTTTCTGGATCCAGCCTATGAACCTCGCAGAGGAATAAAATGTGTCGGTGGCAGAAATGGATCTACCCAGCGGCACAAGACAGGGCCCAACCAGCAGCTGCGTGTGAGCCAGCGGGAGATGTTCAAGGCTTGTTATTACAGAACTTCAATTGTCCCCTCTCTCCCTGACCACAAACTGCATCCCGTAGTCAAGAGCTCTCAACTTTCCTAGTACGCACTGAATTGGAAGTCTGGATTTTTCACTTTCCTCTATGAAGTCACATTTTCCTCAAAATAATGAAGCTACTTCATGAGAACATAAATGTTTGCACTGGTACAGTAGTTTGTTTTTAATCATTTTAGCATTGTAAATTGGAGGGCAATATATATAACATAAAAATATCTGATAACTTACCACACAGCCCATGAGCTGAGACTGCTAGTACCCACACCTACCCATGTGCTCCTCCAGGATCCCACCTCCTGCTTCTCCAGAGGGAACCACCAGCCTGAATTCTGTGTTCATCCATCCTTTCCTCCTCATATGTGTGTGCATGTCTGTGTATATCAATGTCTTTAGCTATGGAGATACGTTTTTACTTTTCAGGCAGTTTCATGCTCTTTGTAGTGTTTCTGACATACCACTATGTTTCCAAGACACATCCACATAGTTCTGTGAGCTAATAATTCAACCACTCATCTGGAGGATGTGTCCCAATCCAGTACTGTACCACATTTATTTATCCATTCTTTTCCTTTCTATCCTCAGCTTTCAAAATTCCCCATTAATAAGTGTTAGAAGGAAAGCACTGGAGCAGAAAGCTCAGTTCCTCTTAGAACCGTAACTGGAGGAAGAACAAGGACTTTGGAGTCACGGATCTGCACTGCAATCCTGGTTGCACTTCTGGGGATGGTGGATGTGTCCGCCATTTTGATCATGGTGCTTGTCTCTTGTGTGTCCATCCATGTCAAAACTTGTTAAGTTATACACTTTAAATACAGATAGCTTATTTTATGTGAGTTACACATAAAATATTACCATAATAAAGCTCTTTTAGAAGAGGGATCTTCTTTCGGTATTGGATCTTAAGTGACTCAGTCTCTCTCAGATGTGGTTTCCTCATCCACGTCGTGGGTGTCACCAAAACCCCCTTGCATGGTAGCAGAACATGACACTGAGCATAGTAACTGGACCCTGAGCTCTCTCTGTGCCCGGTGCTTAGCTCTATGTCAGGAACACAGAGCACAAGAAGCGAAAGGCGCTTTCCTTCCATCCGGAAGAGAAGGTAGAGGAGAGTGGAGGGTATGTACAGTGTTACAGGATGTGCACAGATTAGACAGAGCGAGTTACCGGAGACACTGCATTGGTCCGCATCCATCATGACCTGGGCGTGACAGAACCCGAGGATGCCATCCCTGCCTGCCACGCTACAGAGTGCTAACAGCGTGCCAGAACTTGCAGCTCACTGAGGACCGGGAGCCACCATTGACTCCTTTATGTTTTCACTGTGTCCTGCAGTGACTCACAGAGACCCAGTAGGAAAGGATTACATTCAGAGCCATCATTTCTAGACTCTCAACTACCCTAGGCCAGGGGTTAGGTCTGCACACTGAGCTCAAGCAGCACTTAACGTTTTGGGGGTGAAGGAGGATAAAGAATGCATAAATGCTAGACAAGTCAAAGATGGCATGAGAAACCAGGGCTGGTGGTGCACACCTGTAATCCCAGCACTCAGGAAGCTAAGGCGAGAGGACCACTGTGAGTCTGAGGCTACTCTGGGCTACATAGTGAGTTCTGCCTGGGCTAGGCACTGACACCCTGTCTCAGAAAAACAGACAAAGCATGAGAGATGACACAGGAAATCACAGTGAGCGACAAGGAATCTGGGTGATATAGTGATTTTTTCCCTTTTCTTTAACCAACATGCTATAATGAAAGCAATGTAAGCCTGAGACTCTCTGCTTGTAGTTTTGAGAAAGTAACTTTGTATTTCTGAACCTCAGCTTCCAGATCATTAAAATGACAGCAACAACTATCAAAAATACCTAATGCAGGGGAGAGTCTAATGGAAAATGAGCTATGATTTGTGGGAAAGTTCTGAAATGTCCTCAGGTGTCCTACAGTCATTGCAAATTGACTAGAGTAACCACCAGGGAAGTTCTTCATATAGAGGACATGTGAAACTGCCACAACCGGAAATTGTTAGACGCTGCTAAAACCTCCCAACATCATTGCCTTAGGCAGGAAATTCTGCGTGGGTAGAATAAAAGACAAGACGATTGGGAGAGTGGCCAAATTTTCACAAAAACAGACATTGTCTATTGAGCCATTTTCTTTGATGTCTGGTTTGAGAAATGAAGCAGTTTAATAAAAGTAATCAGGATCTTCCGAGTCTGTACTTCGTACCAGGCTCCGCCCTAAGGGTTTCTCAGACATCAATGGACTCTGGCCTCACAATACCCCTCCAAGTTCGGTAGGGTTGCTGTGTAACTTATTATCCGAGCCGGAACACCTCTGAGAACGAAAAGGGATGCTGTGAATAATTACACGGGGCAGCAGCTGCAGCCAGCGAGGCAGAGCCACCAGCCTGGACAGGTGGGGAAGCTGCCCAAAGTTCAGGGAGCCTCCTGCGTGTACTGTTACAGCAGCAAGGGGACTGCCCCCCTCTTCAAAGTCCTCCTTGGGCTGAAACATTTCCTTCAAGACAGCCTCAAACACAACCAGCTCAAAGAACAACAGGATACAGAAAAGAAAATTTTGGTTTTTAACACAACCTCTGACGCCAACCATTTATTGCCAAAATTCCAAGCTAATGCATCTCTTTGGGGGTGAATTTTATACAGGGGATTGAGTAATTCATAACTGATGTCATTTCTCTAGGACAATTGGACCTCTGTGAACATTTCCCAGAATCAGTGAGCATGCCATCAAATAGAACATCTGACAGTGGCAGTTGGAGAAATTCCCCATCAGCCCCCAGGAAGTATTTTGGCACCTGTACCTGAATTCCCATCAAATACCTGAATAACCTCTTTGGTTGTAACTGGTATACACTGACAACGGAAGGGGAGAAAAGGCAAGACTAAAACAAAAAACAATGACTTATTCTTTAACTTTACAGGTGAAAGGTATCTTCTGGAAATTCCTAATGCCTTTGCTGACAGCATTTTGTCATGCAGCATGCTTACTATTTAGACGATACTGCAAGAACAACTGGAAATAATTGGAACAATTTTTTTCTTGCTACACTGTTACCACTTTCAATACCAAAGATATGTGAGGCTATCAGTAGCAAAATACCTTTGTTCATACCATAAAACAGAGTGTAGAGTCCTACTTGGTGTTTTGGATTAGGATCATTGGAGTAATGACTCTAGAACAATTAACCAGAGTAAGTAACTGGAACAGATGTCTTTTAGGCTCTCTAATTTGTACGTTCTTAACTTTTGCCTATTAGCAACTCTTATTTTGGGAAAGAACTCCTATCCTAAGCACAAAAAGGAGTCTCACTATGTGTTGAATGAAAGTTAGATGCCTTTCTTTGTAAATGTCTCTGCTGACTTACAATCATTGGTAGCCTAAGTGTTTGGTAACATGTGTGCTTCTTCTGTTATACAGGCCTCTCCCTAGGCCCTACCCCTAAAGCCCACCTCCAGTAGAATCCCCCTCAAACACTTCTACACCTTCTGTTTAAAGTGATCCAACCATGTAGCAAATTTAAGACCCTGGATCACAGTTAAGGGTCTTGATCTTAACTTGGAGGTAGCATAAAGAACTGGCTTGGAGACCATTTTACACTGACTAGATTCCCACCCAAATGATTCCAGGGGCCAACTTGATCCCATGCAGGCTTAGGTCTGTTTCTAGAGCATAGGTTCTGTTTGTAAGGTTCTGCTCTGCTGCTGTGTACCCTCGGGGCCGCATGAAAGGGACCCCTGGCCTTCGCATTCATACCTGGAAAAGGCAGCACTCCTTCCTCTTCCCTTCCCAAGTGAAGAACTTTTAGATTCAGCCTCTCCAGCTCTCTCCCTCCTTCTCCCACCCTCTTAAAACAAAAAACACCCAAATCAAAATATGCTACTCACTTTTTTTTTTTTTTGAGACAGAGCCTTGCTACATAGTTCAGGGTGGCCTTGAACTCACAGCAATCCTCCTACCTCAGTCTCCAGAGTGCTGCAGTTACAGTTGTGAACCACCATGCCCGGTCCCACTCACCTTTTTATTGGTATTGTGTTAATTTTATAAACTAACTTGGGCAAAACTGATGGCTTTTTTTTAGAGTCTTCCAATCTCAGCACATAATGCACTTTTTCATTTACTCAACTCTTGTGTTCTTCTACAGCATTTTAAAGTTTGTTTTCGTGTGGATCTCATGTTTCCCTTATTAAGTTAATCCCTATTTTGGCTGCTATAGCAATTTCAAATAAGTCATATCTTCTACTTTGACTTTGTAGATATGAAAGTTATGCTTTCCTGTGTGTTAATTCTTATGCTTTACTACAGTGTTGTATTTTATTATTTATAATTGTTTTAAATTTTTATGTTCCTGAATTTGCCATGTATACAAACTTACAGTGTACAACAGGTGGTGATCTAACCCCAATCTTTCCTATTTTTACACTCGTGAGTCCACAGTTTCCTTAACCGTGCTGGCTAGTTCTTCCCACACAATTTTAGGTAGAAATGAAACTGTCTTCTCTTGTCTTTCATCCTAAGGAAAGCACAGGCCATTGAAAATTAGGTTGCATCTGGGGACCAGGCAGACCAACTTTAAATTATAGGAGTACCCACATGTTCTTCCACTCCTTTTTCTCTTTCAAAATCAAGACTGGCTATTAAATTGCACCAACTATCTTGTCAGTATCTGTGGCTTTAATTACCAGGTTTTTCTCCGCAGGTCTATTACTATGATTAATACATGACTATATTACATATTGAACATTCTTGCATTCCATGAAAATAAACCCAAGTTGATTTGTGAATATTTGTCTTTTAATAAGCTGCTGGACTATTTCTTAATGTTTGCTTATGATTTATAAAGCCACTATTCACGAATGAAACTGGTCAGGTAATTTTCTGCTTTGTGCAGTCTTTGTGGGACTTTGGCCTCAGGGTTGGACTAATTCACTAAAAAGAACCCTACCTCCCAGCTACCCAGTGCTCAGCGCCAGTTTCAAACACTGGATTTACCTCTTCTTTGAAATCTTTAGGACGCTGCCCCTCCCCTCCCTGCCTCAGGAAACCCTCGGGCTTTGCTGTGTTTTTTGTTTTTTCAAATCAGTGCAGCATCTGAATATATTTTTTCAGGGGTGCTTCGTCTGGTATAATAGTCTCTCTTTTCTACAGTCAGATTTGATACATTCTATAAGTCATAAAACAAGGCTCAAAATTCTGTTTTTCCTCCATCTGATAAAGGATGATGTTCACAGTGTTTATTCCTGATAACAAAATTCTCTGCTTTAAAAAATGTGTTAGTGCTTTCTTCTTAGCCATCAATACATCAAACTCCTTGGCTTAGCGTTGCCCCGCTGTGATTCTCCCTCGACCTCTCTCCACCACTGTTCCCAAGCCCACTGCTGCGAACTCAGATCCACAGAGCTTCATCTCTCTCCTGCTCTGACCTCTCATACCCATGCTTCCATCCTGCCTCCGACACCCACCCTGGAGGATGGACACCATAACCCCAGCATGGCAGGTGTCCGACACAGCTTCGGAAGGTGGCTCAAAATGTGGCAGAACCTGCACAGAATCTACAGAATCTGCTGAAGATGTGAGACAAAGAAACGTACCAAGAAGGTGCCCGGTACTGTTGACTTAAGCAACTGGGACAGTAGCGTTGTGGTTTACTGAGGTAAAGAAAAACTCGGATCACTAAATTTTTGTTTGTTTTTGGAAGAGGAATACAAAATCACATATCTGGATTTGGACAAGTTTGAGACACCCAGAAGAGATTTAAGTAGAGCTGGACATTAAGCAGATAACTGCATGAGTCAGGACAAGATATACAAACTTGGAAAACTTCACCGCATCCAATTTAAAACCATGGGATTCAGTGAAATCACCCAAAGCATGAATCTCTTACAGAGGAACAAAGGTGCAAGGTTTGAACCCCAGGGTTACCCCAGCCTTTAGATATCTGGAAGAGAGGGGCAGCCAACAAATGATTGAAAGCCACAGCTAGTTAAGAGGAGGAAACTCAGGAGTGTCCAGTAAAGAACACATCCTTAGAAGGAAAGATTAAGGAATGGTGTTAAAAGCTGCTGAAAGGTCCGGAAGCATCGGATTTGGCAACATAGAGGTGACGGGTAAACTTAACAGGAGGCGTTTCTGTAGTATGCTGGGGATTAAAGTTTGGAAGGCCTTCAAAAGAGATCATGGGAAAAGGCAATGGGGATGGCAGGTGTAGGCAGCTTTTCGGAAGCTTTACTGCAAAGAGCAACTGAAAAATGTGGTAGAAGCGAGAGGAGGAGGACAGGTCAAAGGAAGTTTCTTCACGGTGAAAGAAAACACGGGATGTTTGTATAATGATAATTATGATGCAATGGAGAAAATTCAGTTAGTCCAAAGAGGGAGGGGTAGACTGTAAGTATGAAGTCCTTCGGAGGCTGGCGTTATTCATTCCCCTGGAAAGACCTGGCGCGCCTACTATAGGCGGGGCCTTGATTTGGGGATCTGGGATGCAGCAGGGCAGAAAGTGTGAGGGCTGTGCGCACACCACAGGTAGGAAGAACAGGCGCAAGCAGTATGATTGGTTTGGATTTGAAAAGATGATTATAGGACAGTAAATATCAAGCGCTGTATTGAAAGTGAAGCAGAGAAAGCAGTGTCTGGAGATTTGAGAGAGGGAGCAGAATTTCTAGGGCTGGGAGTCAAACGATTTTTGTAACGGGGTTCTAGGGGGAATCCAGCTTGGAGAATGTGGATGGAGTTTCTTCGCCTTCTAACAACCTTAGCAAGTCCTGTAGGACACACTGTTGAAATAAACCGGAGCTCTCTCTTGCTTGGATTACTGCAGTACGCTATTGTCTCGTCTCTCTGCTCCAGTCCTCCACTCCCCACGGTCTAGTCTTCGTAAAGTAGGCACATAAATCACATTAAATAGCAAATCAGATCATGTTCCTTTCCTGCTCACTCTCCCCAGTGACCTTCTATCCCACTCAGAAACAATAAATCCCAAGTCCTTACCATGGCCAATTAGGACCCACACGACCTGGGCCCCCGTTACGTCTCCTGCGGTCGTTATGCCCTCCCTTATCCTCGCTCACGCCTGGTCTCCCCCGACCTCTGGCTGTCACTTCACGGGATCGACACATCAGTCTCCAGGTCTCTGCACCTGCTCGCTCTTCTGCCTAGAAAGGACTTCTCAGGACACTGACGGGTGGTGTTCTTACACTTCAGCCTGAGCTCTGCTCCAGTGATCCTCTCGGAGCATCCAAGGGACACACAGCCCGGATACTCTGGAGCCCTCAGGAACACTGCTTTGTTCATGCCCTCAACTCTTTATCAGCACCAGGTACTACATTTATTATATTGTTGGTTCACCACTGTGACCCCTTTAACGGCAGGGATTTTGTCTTGTTCCCTCAATGCGTTTTTGGGACCTAGAACAATCTTTGGCAATTTGGAGGTACCAAATAAATATTACCGAATGAATGACTGAATGAATGACCTGTTCAAAAAGATCTGAGAGAGCAGTCTTATTCCACTACCCACTTTCTTATGCCTTTAGTGAATGCCTTGCTCGGCCCGTGGTACATCCACAGAAATAGAGAGAGGCAGAAGTAAAACTGGAAATCAGTCTCCCAGCTCCTGGAAAGCCACTGTCACTGTCACTGTCACTGTCAGCACCCCTTCCTTGCCATTCACATCACCCCTCTTTGAGGATAGGTCCACAGGTATCTCTTGCTGGTTGCCACAACCCACATCGGAAGAATTCTCTTTCACATAGCAATAAATGCCAAACACCCTGGCAGCAGGTTATATGTGAAACTTCATTCTACTTGGTTCTCTCTATCCTGAACACGGTAAGTTCCTTAAGTACAAATACCTTATTAATCTTTGCATTTTGCAGTATCAGACACATAGACTTGACTGTGTTGCTGCTCCCCTCTGAGATTTCAGCAGAGCATGGCTCACTCCTTTCAGGTCAAGCACCTTTCTGCTGAGTAAGGCCTAATCACTTCACTTAGAGTTGCGGCCTCCACTCCATCTCATTTATCTCCCTGCAGCACTCATGCCACTGCCCAGCATAGCAAAGTCACTTCTACAAGCTCGGTGCCGCTCCATGAATCCAAGCTTCAGAGGGCAGGACTTCTGCTGTTTCATTGTTGGGTTCCCAACAGCTAAAGTGGTGCTGGCACACAGCGTGCTCAATCCACTCTTGTTTTACAAGTGAATTCTAGTTCTGTGCTCATAGGAACTCTTACAGAGCATGCTGAGGAGAGGCCAGGACAGGGTCCCACATAACCACCACTGATGGCTGCGAAGCTTGGAGGGACGAGTGCATCACGTGACCTAAGGACAGGGGTTGAGGGCCGGTTCTGACCCAGGGCAGATACGGACTTGGCAGTAATTCACAAAGGACTATTGAATGGATGAGCAACCAAGCAGCCAGTCATCTACTAAGTACAATGTGGAGACGCAAGACCAAGTCTCTCACTTGAACAAAGGTTAAAGTTAGACAGGTTAAAGTAAGGTGCTGGACAGCAGTGAAGTAGAGAGCCCTGTAGCAAGTGGCAGGGAAGCCTGGGGGCTTTCATGCTGAATCCCTGGGCCCAGTCAGTATCTTTGTGACTAAGAGCAGTCCTCAACCTCCTTAACTGTTATGGTGTGTGTCTAGATGTCTCCCCAAAGTTTCATGCAGTCATGGGGGCAGGCTTTTCAGAGGTGGCTGAATCTAGAGTTTCAGATTCATGGTCTAATTCTGGGGTTAAGTGTGTGAGTGCTATACCAGCCCTAGGGCAGGTAGCCTACATACAATATAAGGGACAAAAGAGTCAGGTCTCACACTCTGGTTGCTTTTGCTGTCTTCTGCAGCCATGAAAGGTTGCCCCCCTCTGCCAAATGCCACCACCCTGCCTTGTGCCACCCTGCCTTAGAGCCATCAGACTACGGACTAGAACCTGTACAAACTGTGTCCTAAATAAATCTTTCCTCCTTTAACTTTGAGTGTTGGGTATTTTGTCTCAACAACGAGAAAAGTAACTAAGACATCAACTCTATATAATTAAAAAGAAAATGCATATTTTCTGGCACAGACATTGGAATTAATCCAGTAATGATAAATAAACAAAAAGATGGATATTGTGTTATAAGAGAATCAAACTGGATGTGTAAGACTAGGAGGGCAAGTGGGTGTTCAGATGGAATATTTCAAGGAGTCAAGAAACTGCAGAAGTTAATATGGCACTGAGTTATGGAACCCAACAGGGAAGAGTGGTGGGCAAGGAAAGAAGGGAGGGAAGGAAGTCCACCACAATGGCATAATTTGTTAGTTGATATTTAATATATAATAATCCCTAATTAACATTATGCATCAGTAATCTAAGTTGATATTCATTTTATTCTGAAGCAAATTTCTCAGCAGCAACTGCCTTGAGATGACATTCAGACTTACTCATTTGAAGTTTTTTATTGTACTCCAATTTGGTTCTCTATATTTAAAAAAAGAACAAATAAAAGTTGTGCTTCCAGAACACTAACAGTGTCTGCCAAGGATTTCAATGCTTTCCACCAAGCACAAGTGTTTATATGGATTTTTAAAATGGAATCACGTAGAGCGGCAAAGGAAGCCAAGATCTGAAGGTGGCTGCGTGCCGCAGGGGAGCTCAGCTCTGGGAAAGGCTGGAGAGCCTGGGCTCAGCAGTGCCTGTGGGAAGCCAGATGACAGGGACCCCCACGCACAACAGGGAGGCTGCCCCGCCCCTCTGACTCCCCTTGACACAGGAAGCAACCTGTGGGCCCCAGGAAATCTGCTGCCGTCCCACCCACCCTCTGGTTCTTGACCTAGTGATACCAGGTGCTTATTATAGAGACAAGGCCACAGCACATCCTGTCACATAAAGGATGACACATATTATGCCTTCCCATCCGACTGTTATCTCCTGATTTACTGTGAATGAGACAGGAGGCTTGGTTTCTCATGGGTGATAAATTGTCCATACTTGAGAGGAGGGCTGCCTGGAGGAAGAGGTCCATGGCAATGCTGCACAGGAGTAGAAAGGAACCCAAAGAGGCCTCACTTCCCTCACAGTCAGCACTGTGGTGAGAATGTGGCTATGGGATCATTTGGCGACTACTATGGTTTATCCCTAGATGTCCCCCCAAAGCCTCATGCACTCATAGGCAGGGCTTTGGGAGAGGTGACTGAATTACAGGGGTGTGACCCACCTGAGGAGGTGGGTCACTGGGGGTATGGCATGGAAGGGTCTAGCTCCCTCCTCCTCCCTTGATCCCTCTCTGCTTCCTGCTCCCCTGCCAGGCTTCCCTGCCAGGAGCTGTCTCCTTCTGCCAGGCTTCTCGGCCATACCATCCTGCCTTCAAGCCAGTAGAGTATGGACTGAAACCTCTACAAACTGTGAGACAGAATAAACCTCTCCTCTTAATTTGCTGGTGTCAGGTACCATGTCTCAGTGACAAGAAAGTAACTAAGTCAGAGACTTTCCATTTTTCAGGGCAAGAACATAACAGAAAGAGACTTTCCATTTTTCAGGGCAAGAACATAACAGAAAGAGACTTTCCATTTTTCAGAAGTTCTGATGGTGTTACCATGACGATGCCAATTTGCCACCACGGGAATCTACACTTTTAGACACTCACAACATGTGCAACATGCTGTACCCAGACACCATTTCTGGCCCGCTGGGCCCCCACAAACAATCCTTCCACATCTGAGAGGCAGTGTGAAGCCAATAAGCAAAAATAGCTGGATAAACAAAAATCTCACTATACAATTAATCTTCTCACTTTCACTTTCATTACTCATGCCAACAAAAGAAAAGGAATTATTGAAATTATACAGCAGAACAATTCTGAGATGGCTCCTTGGCCTGTTATAGTAAGGACTATTTTCATATATTTTAGCAAAAGGACTAATATGTGAAAATATCTTTAAAGAGATAGGAAAAGCACTGAATGATAAAATCTGGATGGGAAGGAGGGAATCGGAAGTTGTTGGCCAAAGGGTACAAAGTTTCAGATAGTCAGAAGGAGTACTTGTTGAGATCTACTGCACAGCAATATGACTATAGTTGATAATAATGTATTGTATATTTCTTTTCTTTTCTTTTTTTCAGTCCCAGGAATGGAAATTAGGCCTTGCATGTACAAGGCAAGCACTCTACATCTGAGCTATACCCTATCCCATATTATATATTTCAAAATAATTAAAATAGTAAATTTCAAATGCCTTATGATAAAAAATGATAGGTAAGAGAGATGAATACATTAATTCACTTGACTTAATCATTTATATTATATATATGAGGCACTATACTACATAAATGTGCACAATTATGATTTGTTAATTAAGAATATTACTAATTCAAAAATATAAATCTAAAAGAACAACCTGAGTCCAATATTCATTTGAAGACCAAGAATGGTAACCATTTCCCATTTTTTGATCAACTATTATCTTACTTTGTTCTCTGAAGTTGTCTATTTAATGAAAAGAATGAATTTTGAAATAGTCTTTTCCAGCTAACAGAGTATTTATGTATTGACCTAATGCTACTGAAAGTTTTTAGACTAAAAATGATTTCTAAGCCAAATTCTACTTATCAAATCTTATATCAAGTAATTCCATTATCAGTCCACTTTACCTGATAAAATAAAACTATATAGATAAAAATCTGCATACATTTTTATTCTTTCACGTGCATTTAGCACTGAAAAAACTATACTTCTCTTAATAGTTTGTGCATATCATAAGGGGTGGTATGAGAAAAAGAACTCAAATGCAGTACAGCACACTAACTAGTCAGGGCAATAATATTAGGTAAAAGCACCACTTAGGATCGATCTACACTAGATACCCTGACCGCTTGTGAAACACTGGTCTCTAGAGGGTGTTAGGGTTGGAATGTGGTTTCCTCTCCTAGGGGCCCTGTGTTGGAGGCTTGAACCTCAGTGCGGCAATGCTGGAAGTGGAATCTTTAATAAGTGGGGGATGTTGGAAGGTAAGGCATGATGGGAGGTGGGGCACTGTGGGAAGTGAGGCATGTTAGGTGAGGCATGGTGGGTGGTGGGGCATAGTGGGAGGTGGGGCATGGTGGGAGGCGGGGCATGGTGGGAGGCGGGGCATGGTGATAGGTCAGTAGGGCCATGGACTGCTTGCCTTTGAAAGGAAGTAAGGTATTTCTTGTGGATCCTGGTTAATTCTCGGATAGCACTGTGCCTGGCCTCACATGGCCTCTCTCTTGCTTCCTGTTTTGAGATGAGACTGCTCACCCACACACTTGCTCTGTCACTACATCCACCTTGAAGTGACACAGGCCAGAGACCCCACCAGAGATATACCCTGGAACCATCTGCCTCACGCATCTCCTAATTACTGGTGAAAGCTAATTAGCAGAGCTCTTTGTAACACAACTGTGCTCTTGGTCATGTGAAATACAAAGCAACAGAGACCTTCATTTCTCCTAACCAAAAGAGAATATTCAAAATGCACAAATATACTGAATTTATACCAACCCAAGGAATTTCTTGGATCCAGGCATTACTTCTTTTATACTAGAACAATTTTATATTTACAGAGAAGCTGTAATGATAATATTAAGAGTCCCTCGTGCTCCCTTCACCTTCTTACTCCTTACACTAAAATCTTACATAATCGTGGTACTTTATGTCAAAATCAAGAAACCCCTGGTGATGGTATTCCACTAACTAAAATATGGAAGTCTGCTTTCACCAGTTTTCCAGACACATCCTTTCTTGTTCTGAGGTCCTGCCCAGCCTCACCTTTTGATCCGTGTCTGCATCCTCATGTTGACACTCGTCACAGAGCGGGCCGGGGTGGGCCGCGAAGGTGGGTCCCTGAGAGTAGTACTGAGAGCTCCGGTAGCCATCACGCCTCAGCTTATCACAGTCTGCAGCGGAGACAGGAAGCAGGAGGGGATTAGAAGCCCCATTGGTTTATGCTTTTTCTTTATCCTTTCCAGGAATATTTTCCTAAGATTACAAAATAATAATAACGAAGTAATGACAAAACAACTAGAGTATCAACATACCACATCAATACACTAATGGGTCATCTTCAGCCTCACAACCCCATGAGGTAGATATTATCAGTAACTGTCCTTCTAGGAAACTGAAGGCTAAGGTAATTAAATTATTTGCTTTGCGATGTTACACAAGTAAGAAGTAGACTCAAGACTTTTAACCCAGGGCTTTACTTACTGCACTGTAATTTATGACATGAAATAACTGATGATGTTATTCCACATTTCCACATTAAAAAAGAGAAAGCAGGGTTAGTTCCTGGCTATTCCACCAAAACAAAACAAAACAAACAAAAGCCCAAGCAATTCCCATGCTATACATATCTACCAGGATCATCAGGTGAAAGTGACACTGACAATAATCCTCTCATTTTATTTACTAATTCTCTTTCTTTCTCTCTCTCTGCACGTTTTGCTGGGGATGGAACCCAGGGCTTTGTGCATGCTAAGCAGGTGCTCTACCACCGAGCTACATCTGCAGCCCTCAATTTCATTCCAGTACCACAGCAGGTAAATACTTTGTGGAATTTCCAGTGAAGTCAGCTGCCTATCTGAGGAGTCCACCAGAAGCATGCGTGGTACCCAAATGGGAGGCAGGGGACCTGGAGCTCTGGGCCAAAGGGAAACCACTACACAGAGGATCTCATCAGTGCAACTAGTGCGTAGGAAAAGTTCTGATGGCTTTTAAAGCACCAGGAGCTTTTATATTACCCAGACACATGAACGGAGCATTCATGTGGTGAAAGCTCAAGGCTCCCTTAAATACCCAGCTTCCCAAAGGTGCACAAAATGTGTTTGGTTTTAGAAAAGTTTTCTCTTTACACAGCTTCACAAAGCTCTGCACCTAAAGGCATAGAACTAAATTAGGGCATCTTCAGAGCTCCTGTCCTACACAGGGCCTTTGACTCTTCCTCAAACAGGAGACAAGCAGTCCTTTCCATGGAGACAGAAAAATACAGATTAGTTTTTCCAAACCAGGGAATAAAGTCTTTATTCTCTTTTGCTCTCTCACAGTGGGAGTGGACAGAGAGAGTTTCTAATTCAGTATTGCAGGTCAGATTTTTCAATCCCACGAAAATAGTCAAGAGGATCCATGAAAATGTCAAGCTAACTGAAAAATGTACATGTAATCATAGGATAGCTAAACAGCTCTACTTCAGTTACTTATGGGTTAAATAATTAGTGGTCTGGGCTGGTACCTACTTGTAATTTGACTATAATGGAATTAAAAATTTTTTTTGCTGAAACTTCCAGAATACAACATATTTTTAAATGTGAATTTATTCACACTAACCTAACCTTTATAAATGAGATATTTTTACATTTCCTCCACTTATTGGATTTTCTAACACAAATACAATCAGAATCTAGACTTTTACTCTATCAAAATAATATCACAAAAAGCATGATTAGAAGCTTTCAAGTGGCGTTCCCTACAGAGTTTTGGGATTCTATAAACATCTGACTTGAGTTCCTTCACCTACTGTAAAGCTAGGATAAAAAATAACAATCGAGTTCAATAGTTTTAAGTACCGAACTTTAACACCAGTTAACTCCTAACTTTCAGTTAGGAGACTTCTATGTCCTGAGTAAATGACAATGCATTGTTTTTCTATCACAAAGTTCATGTCACAAAAAATATTTAAGTAGCAGTATAATAAAATTGTGCAACATGTGAAATATAATACTGGGTCTAAAATTAAGCTAGTTAGTACAAATTTATAGCAGATGACCAATTTTTTTACTCTAACCAAATTTCTGAAATCTGGTAAACTCATTAAATTCCACTGTCACTTAGTCTAACTCAAGGGTAAATCTAGGAAAATTTCCTCCTCAAGTTGAAACATCTCAGTTTCTAAAACCAAGGCTTTGTTCATTAAAAACTGAGTTTATTGTCCTTCAAATGAGACATGAGAAAGAGCAAGCCATCGTGAATAAACAAAGACTCTTCAAACACTACCCGCAGAGCAACTTCGAGGCAGAGCATAATCTAAAGCCAGGATTCGCCAGAACTACAGGACAGAAAGAAGATCCCAATGTAATAAAGATCTACATTTAACACATACTCTTCTTACAGTAGAAATTTATTTAGAGTAAAAGAGTGTTATTGTTCTTGCAGTACTGCTTGGATAAAGGTATCACTATCTGTTGAGGTTTCAGATTTCCAAACCACCAAATTTCCCTCCCTTCTTTTCACGAAAAGAAAATAAATTTCCACAGCACAAAGACAATGGCAGCCATTTTTTGACAGATCTGTTTAAAATATAGAGGAAAAGAGTAAAGTCATAAAACTGGATGGTCATTCAACCATCCCACGCACTTAGTTGGAATGACTAAGAGTTTACTAAAAAAAGCATTTAAGAAAGCTATTTTCAAAATAATTCTCTCTGTGGGAAATGCTTATCGAATGTCTTCTTTCTGTGTTATTATTCTTAAATTTACTTCATCAGTCACAATCAGCTAGATTATGCGGCAGTTACAAATAATCCAAGATCTCTTAGAGTTTCTTTTCCCCACAGGGAGAAAAACAAGCTGGCAAGTGCTCTGCTCACCGTGTCAACTAGCATTGAGACGAGTGGAAGTTCTACCTAATGGGTGCTTGGGACCCCACTCAGCCATGCAGTGAGACACGGTGCTGCTTACTTTGACTCTTGCGACTTCCGCCAAGGAGCTACAAGGGTGACATCCACTCCAATTTCACACAGCTATACCTAATTCCAGCAGGGGCAGGAATGTACTCCTATCTCTTGTACAGAATGGAAAGTAAGAATATTCCAGAACAGCTCTGATGATGCTTCCAAACAGAGGACTACATGCAATCTATTTCCCAGATTCTTGTCACCTCGTCACTCCAGGCTTAGTGCCATCTTTCCAGTCCTTCAGTGAGAGCCTTTTGAGGAAGAATTTGTAGCAACAGTGAAAAGCCAGCCCTCCATTTTGGTAAAAGGTGGCAGTTATCAAGAGGGGCTCTACGCTGGGAACCCGTCACTGCTGTTTAGCACTGCTCACTACGCTTGAGACGTAGGGGAGCATTCAGTCTCTTGGATACTCGGTGTCTACTCTGGGAAATGGAGTTACTACCCTTTCTGGGAAGCTGTAGTGGGGTTCATTCCCCCAAAGACTTTTAAGCACTCTGCTTTGCTCTGGCACTGTTCAGCCCTGGGGTGCTGACACTTTGCTCTGGGTCCTCTACAAGGTAGGTGCTCAAAATCCACCAACTGCTGTCAGAATTCACCACATAAATCCTAACTATTTTGAACTCTTGCATTTTCAAAGCCAAGAACTAATTCCATAGCAAGATCTGCTTGGCTGTACAATGCCTTACTAAGACTGTAGCTTTACCAAGTTTGGCCACATACTCATCAAAATGTCATAGGCTATGAGCATTTCTTTTCCTAAGGAAACAAGATACTTCTGAGATCCTCTCCTTGTCAATGGCCTGGACCTTTCTAAAGCTTCTACATCCAATACTGAGCTAAGCAATTCAAATTGATCTAACATTGGAATTTATAAAGTTATTTCATGCATAACTAATTTGATATAACATAAAGCTTCCTGCAGAAGAGGGATGTTACACTACAAGGGTAACACCGGGTGCTTGGTGAAGGTATTGTTGTATCATAACTACTAGAAGCAAGGAGAAAGCCAGGCATGGTGGCGCACACCTGTAATCCCAGCACTCCAGAGGCAGGAAGATTGCTATGAGTTCAAGGTCAGCCTGGGCTACATAGTGAGTTCAAATCAAGCTCGAACTACATAGCAGTCACCCCGTTGTATAGCACAAGATGTGGAAGACATTCGTGAAGCACTAGGGGTAGGGTTTGCTTCTGGGCAGGAACCTCTGCATATCCTGGAAAGATACTTCAATAAGAATAGGCATAGGAGGCTGGACATGGTGGCGCACGCTTGTAACTGCAGCATTCTGAAGACGAAAGCGGGAAGATTGCAAGTTTGGGCCCAAGGTAGGCAATGTGAGACCCATGATCCAGCTACCCTCTTCTAGGCAACTTCCCAAAAGAGTTACACACATCACATACAGGGATGCATGCATACCCATGGTTACAGTAGCACAATTCATAACAGCTAGATCATGGAAACAGCATATATGTCCATCGACAGATGAACGGATAAAGAAAAATGGTATTTATACACAGTGAGGTACTGCTCTGCCACAAAGGATAAATTTGAGGCATTCACAGGCAACTGGATGCAACTTGAGAATATAATGGTACGTGAAGTAAGTCAGAGACACACAAGCTTAAATAATGCATGGCTTCTCTTGTATCAGAAAATGAGAGACAGAAAGAGAGAGAAAGAGAATATGAATGAGTGAATAGAAAAATAGGAAGTAAGAAGAAGTTCAAATAATTCCCCAAATTACCTATTCCATTGTTTCCAAAATATATTATCATATATGTTAATTTGTTTCACTTATACTATTAGTTTCTCTTAGTTCACTAAAAAGAAAGTTTCGTCCTATTATTTTTTTGTTTCTTCTTGGTAAGAGAGTTTTTTCTGTGTATCATTGTACTCTGAGTAACATTTTGGCCATTCTTTTAAGATTGGGATGATGGAAAGGAGAAAAAGAAGGAAGGAAGGAGGGAATAGATAGATAGATAGATGGGATAGTTGTACTGTTGATGTCTATTTGTTTATTGAAAGGAACAGTTAACGCTTAAACTTTTTTGACCAATTTTGCATGCTTATATCTGGTAATCTGAGCAACTGATTTGAAGACAACAATATGCAATATAACAACCGCTGGTGAATTCCTACCATCTTGTTTAGTGAAGCTCTGTATCATTTCTCATGGTTTTTTATTATTTTTTATTTTCTTTAATAGTTTGATCCATCTTGCATTCTTGCATCTGCTAATCTGAGCACCTTCGTTGAAGGTAATGATACGCAATACAACAACCGCTGTTCATTCCTATCATTTGGTTTTAAAACCCTGTGTTGTTTTGTTTTTGTCTATGTTGTTGTTATTTTGTTACTTTTTAAATTCTCTTTAAAATAAAAAAAAAATTGCAAAACACAACATAGGCACGTGGGCTGCAGTGGGCTGCCTGTTATCACTGACAGCTCGAAGAGGTTCGCCATCAGTGAACTACTGTCATTTTCTAACTACTTTGGTATGAAATTCTGTTTTATTTTTTCATAGAAGTTAGAAGAGTGCTCTTTTACTTTCTTAATAACTAACTGTATTACATTAAAAATTTTAAAAACCATTCACAAGCTAAAAAAAAAAAAAAAAATTGAAAAGGCCTGGGGATGTAGCTCAGTGTGAAGGCTCTGGCTTTGATCTCTGGTATTACCAAAGAACAAGGGAGGGGAGAAAGTTATGGGGTAGATCTGGCGCATCCCCTCAAAGCCTCTTGTGTCCTGAGGTGAGGCTCTGGAATGTGACTGGATTATGGGGGGGAAGAGTTGAGTTGCTGTTAGAGGCAGGGTCTGGTGGGAAGAGGCCATCTCTGGGATGTTACCCGGAAGGGGTGACCCGGAAGGGGTGCCTCTCCCTCCCTAGCTCCTCCCTTCCCTCTGCTTCCTGGGCACCATGATGTGGGCTGCTGTCCTCTGACAACCCCTTCCACCACGGAGGGGAGAGGAGATAAGAGAACTGGACGTGGGCGACACCCCAGTTACTCAACAGCTAAGCAAACTAGTAACTCCTGATCAGGAATCCATCTCCAAGGTCCCACAAAAGTGATTCTAGGGGAACGAGAGCTGTGATTACAGCTGACTGGCAACCTCAGCCTTTTAGTAATGGTGACTTTGATTGAGGGCTTTCTATGAACATGTCAGTTTAAGTACTTCGTGAACAGTAAGTAAATCATTTACTTGTCACAGTGACCCTAGGCAACAAATATAATTACCCACACTTTCCATTTCAAGATCCAAAAAGGAAACTTGCTGCAAGCGGTGGAACCAGCATTAGAACCCAGTGCACCCTGAGGAGAGTGAGGACAGGAAGCAATCACACCGCTAGCAGCCGCGCTCCCCCACGTCTCTCTGTGCCGCTGCTGACTGTTGGTTTGACTGTCTGCCTCCTCCAAAACTCATGCTGAAATTGAACTGTTATTGTGAGGGCCCCGGGATGGTAAACCCTTAGGCAGTGTCTAGATCATGACAGCTTCACCTTCATAGACAGATGAACGCCATCATCACAGGAGTGGTTCTCTGCCCATCCATCATGATCTGGTGCAGCAAGAAAGACCAGGCCCTTGGTCTTGATGGCTCAGCTTCCAGCCAATAAATTTCTGCTTATTATAAATTACCCAGCCTATAGCAATCTGTCATACCAGCACAAAAGGGACTAAGACAATTACACTTAAATGTATAAAATAATGCTAACCTTCATCTAGTCACCTGATAAATCCAGCTTGGGGATTTTAGTGTCCTTATACTCTTTCCTAGAAAGATTTTAAAGCGAGTTCTATTATAGTGTTTTTTCTATAACTACGTATTTTTTCATAACAAATGGGTACAAAGTGAAATTAGTGAATAAGCATTCATCTTAAAGAATATGGAAAGGCTGGGGATGTAGCTCAGTGGAAGAACACCTGCTGAGCAGGCACAAGGAATACCGGCAATCGAGGTGTTCTGAGATTAGGGGAAGGTGCTTGTTTTGTCCTCAAAAGCAAAGCAAATCTGTAGGTGGGACGGGGTATAGCTCAGCGGCAGGTGTATGCTTAGGTGCTCAAGGTCTGTGGTTCATTCCCCAGAGAAAGCGTGGGTATGCACACGCGTGTGCGCACACGCACACACACACACACACACATGCACGCATACTCATACTATCTCATAGGAGTAGTAAAACATTAGTAGACTTGCCATGGAAAAGAGAGCCCTTTGATCCTTGCTCTGGCAATTATTTCATTTTGTATGTCCCTAAATTGATGTTAACAACACACCTTAGCAGGTAACATATGGGGCCACCACTGCTTTCTGAATCCTCACAGGGGATGACAGCCCGGCTGCTCCTGGCTTGTGTGGCAGCTGCCGTGCTTATGGCAACACAACTCAACACACTGCCTCAAAGCAGCTTACACAGAACACCATCCCTCCTTTGGACCTCAAACCCTCTTCCATGAACCCTTCTCTCCTCACTCCAACATTCCAGGCTACCCTGAATTTCTCAGTATCATACTGCTGACATTGTAGCCCGAAGGGCTGATTTCCTGTGGCATTTCCCCCACACCACACCAGCCGCGGTGGTCTCTTCTGCATGCATTTACATCCATCGTCCCTCCCCGCTTAGGCTCCCAGTGCTCTGAAGGAAGGAGCGTATCTCGTGCTTCCTTAGATCCACTGCTGTGCCAAACATAGTACAGAAGTTCACTTCATGTTTTTAATGAAAAGAACAGCAAAGAAAAGGAGCAAGGAAATACAACAGCAACTACTGACAAAGAGGCAGAAGCAGGCTCTAAGGTACCATTAAGCCCTAGAACAATTCTCCTCCCTCTGTAGTGTGGGTGTTAGGACTTTGGAGCCAAGCATCCTCAGCACACATCTATCTCATTCATGAAATCATTTTCATGCCTCTAGCAGGGGCCAAGAACTACTGTAGGCAGAAGAGATCCCACAGCGAACAGAACAAAGGCTACCTGTCCACAAAGAGCTTACATTCTAAGGAGGGGACGGACAACAGGAGGAAGCTGCAGCAAGTGGTAAAAGCTCCTAAATGGCAAGAGGAAAATAACAGAGGAAAGGAATAGGGTGTGGAGAGGTTGTTGGTGGGCAGCATCCCAGGCCTCTCAGCAGGGGGACATCTGAGTAAAGAAGGTTCTATGTCCCCAGGAAAGAGAAGGGGAAGCTTGGTGTGGGCTGAGTGAGGAGGGAGAACCAAGCACCACATTAGGCAGGAAAAGTAGGGGGGCAGCCAGTGCAAGGGTAGCCTCTGGTGACTTTGAGCCGCAGAGTGACACAATTGCACCTACCTTTGTCACCTTACTCTTGCCTACCTCCTACCTCAAGATGCCAGGTTCAACTCAGAACTACTCAAATCTATCAATTCCAAATACAGCACAGTGAGAGTTTGAACAAAACCAAGTCACTAGTGATGCTAATAAAAATACATGGCTATTTTTAACCACTGGTTTGTATAACGCATACTATGCACTGAAACTTTTCTTGAGCTTATTACAAAGATGTTGAGACATAATCTGAGGGGAGAAGCTCTTAGATGATTATGAAGTCTGACTTGTTTATATAAGGGGGACAAGGAGAGGGAGGAGAGACAGAGATTTAATTCATAGTGAGAATAAAGGGATTGTTTTTCTATTCTCCAAGGAAATGACACAGTAAGATGAACAGATGTTGAAAGAAAAAAATAACAGAAGTTAGCTGACTTGTTAGAGTATATGAAAAAGAAGAAATAATTTGAAGAAGAATTTGAAACAAAAACTTCTACATCTTTAATTGCCTGAGCCAGGTGAGTAGGCTAGTGTGTCATTTGTAAGGCTGTGAGTATAGAAGTAGTGTATGATCATGAATTCCTCGGAAACTTTGGAAATAGGTCAAAAACACAATTTTGGTATTTTACAACAGCACAATGTTCCAGACAGACTATTTTAAAATATGAATGCAGTTTATTCTTAGCAGTATAAAACCTTTCGTAACCCTCCTCCTATAATTCAAGGTTGGTACACATTGGGAGGACTCCAGTTCCAAAGTTAATTATACAAATAATGGTCATAATGTGCTGCTTCATTGAGAATGTTCTACAGTGAGCCAGGGTCTACAAGATCTTTTTTTTCAGATCACTGATTTTTAAAGTCAACGCTACTGATACTTTTCTAAATGGAAAGTCCTTTGCCGTCATTCCTTCATTTGTGCTTAAAATAACTGTGTGGAAACTGAAGGAAAGCAGATATTTTATCTGTGTTATGGGTTATGAATCCCAGGTGTAAAGTTTCTAACAGATCCAGGTTCCTAAATTTCTATCCCAGTTATTTTCCACTGGACTATGACCAACAGGGAAAAAGGCCAATTCCAGCATATATCTTTATCTCCATCCAGGTGAACCGAGGATACATCAGATTATAGCATTTATGCTTAGAAGAAAATCAATTGCACTCCAACAGCTGGATCATGTATTATATAGCTGAAGAATCCAATTTGAGCTTTCAAGTAATCACATAGGAAAAACTGGCTGTACCCATTATTTATATCATACCAAGGGAGTCAAAAAAGTTGTGTTAAATCTCAAAGACACTATAAGTTGAATATAGACATTTTCCTTGATAATTTGCCAGCAATTTTAAATGATTTCAAGTAAATATGCCCTTTTGGTTTATTTTTAGACTAAAGATTCTATCTTTGTCCCCCATTTTTAGAGTGAGCTTTGTGCAATTATACAGGAATCCTTATAATGGTATAAAATCATGTGATCATATATCAAATGTTAAGCTAAATCTGTCTTGTAATACCTGCATATTTGAGCCTAGTTCTTCGCCAATCATCATTTCATTATCACTTGGCATCCAAAGCAACATTAAACATAAAAGGACAAAGTAAAAAGGTACAGCTGTAAAGATTAAGTCCAAGCCTTCCTAAAAGTTCTAACAGTAAATATCCTGTCTCTTGATGGCAGATATATAGACACAACGGCCTCAGCTAGAGTATAATTTGCTTTACTTCTGGTGAAGAGAGAGGGCCAATCAAAAATAAACCAACCACAGCCCAGGCACCAGGAAAAGGAAAGGCTCCTGAAAGGAATGAATGAACTCACTCTGCCCAAAGAAGGGGCACAAAAAGTACCCACTTTTCATCCATCTGAAAGTGGGAAAAAGGCAGCGCTAACTTGGAGAAAACACAGAATGAGCAGACAGAGTCATCGAAACCCAGTTTCTCAGGTCCTCTACTGTGAACGACTGGAGGGAGGGTTTTTTTGGGAGCGGGTGGCAGCAAGTAAGAGCTCTGACTCTGAAACTGAGAGTTGTATTCAAATCCTAGATTGTAACAGGCAAGCAGGGCTGGAGGGTTCTGGTCCAACCTTCAAGGTGCACACAGGTTAGCTGCCTGATCAAATGAGTTCACATGACAAACTAGCCAGCAGCAGTTCTTTAAATCACAACAGGGCCCTGGGAAGGCTTGGTGAGAACAATACCGGGCTCACTCCCACGTCTAATTCAGGAGGCCTGAAGTGAGCCCAGAGAAAGTGCAGATTCCCACTGGGCGTGGCGGTGCACACCCATAACCCCAGCTACTCTGGAGGCTGAAACAGGAGGATTATAACTCCATACACAGCATGGGCAATGTAGCAAGCAAGACCCCATCTCAAATAAAAATTTCAAAAGGAATGAAGATGTAGCTCAGCTCCTGGGGTTCAATCCCCACCCCTGGGGGAAATACTGCACGTTCAATCATGCCTGGGAATAGCCAGTGAGAACCTGCATTCCCAACAAGTTTCCACGCGAGGCTGCCACTGCGGGCCTGCCAGCCACGAGATGACGATGCTCATTCACAGTAAGACACACCTACAGAAGTAAAAGTGGTTGGCACAATACCCGTTGGGCTGGGGGTGTCAGGTGCGCAACTGAAAAGGGCAACACAGCTTTGATGATTGGAGACTTCTTACATATTTCATATGAAATGATAAAAGTCCAAGGGGGAAACAGAGAGGGCTGTTCTCCTTCTTTCATGATGTCCCTAATGATTGCTGCTTGCCAAGACAAACAGCAGGGGAGACAGGACAGAGTAGAATGCTGTGCCTGGTGTCTACTTTTAGTCCCTAAACGGTTTGGTTTTAGTAAAGGCTTTAATTTTGGTCTCCGGAGGTGGCTTACAGGTCACAATTTCCTTAACATGTCAAGAGTTCCGTAGGTTGCTTGCAAGGCTCTTGCTTTTATTCAAACATGGCCCGTGGGTGACAACTGCAGGGGGAGCTTCCGGATTCAACCACCGTCTGCCCGCTGAGTAAAGTCAAGCCCATCTCCTGCATCCACAGCGCTGTTCCTTTACTGTGAACTTTTCACCGAGGGTTAGATCAGCCCTTTTAACACTGATGAGTCAGATTACGTGACTCGTGGGTTCCAGTCCTTCCAATGGCTTTCCATGCACTGAAAGCAAAAGCCAAAGTCCTTCTACCGGTTAATGAGCACTGCATGATCTGACTCTGTGGAAGGCTGGCAGTTGCTCCAAGAATCCATTAAATGAATGAATAATCGAGCCCCTGTATTTGGTTGGCAGCGTATTAAAAGGGCACTGTGAGGATCGTGATGCAGGAGCAGGACCCCTCACTCGCCCAGTGCACCGTATCTGTGCAGTACTTTGCACCCACGAGCCCCGAGACCTCCTGTCTGGCTGGTGGTCTGCGGTGTCAGTTTTACATCATAGTCTCGGGGTTATGGGCCATGACCAGCGTCAATACAAAACGCAATGCCCTCCCATTACATGGACCCCCACCAAAACTCCTCATATATTCAAGAAGTAAGAGGATGGAGGAAGAGTAGGTGGGGCGGGGTGACACACCACAGCTGATTCTCAGTGCTCAAGCAGTGTCGCTGTCCCAAGAAATTCAGTCTCACTAGAAATTCAGGGAAACCGATCAAATCTACAAGTAAAAAGCTAAACTATGTGGTCATTGCCCAGAGGCTTTGTGGTCAAGCAGGACAGAGGTCACAGGAGAGCTGCTGACAAGTTCTGGGGAGGAGTTGGGGTGGAAGAGAGGAAACTGAGGCAGAACACCGCCTTTGACATGGTCGAGCTTCTCTGCCAAGGGAGAAAGAAAAATGACGCGCAGACTTCCTGCGGATTATTTTAATACGATGCCCATGACTTCTTATTTCAACCTACAATTTCTCATTTAGTAAAATAAACCATGGAGAAGGTGGAATCACAGGAGGAAAAAACACTGCAATCATGGTCATCGGTGTAGCCAGGCTGGAGATGAACTTGCTGACACACAGTCGCACATACTAGAAAGAATCTTCTTCCCTGTGTCCCAGAAGCAGTATTTGCCTCAGTGACATTAAACATCACTTATGCAAAAGGGCTTTTTAAAAAGGCCACTTTGATTAATATCTCCCTCTCTGATTAATATCTCCCTCTCAGGTTAATATCTCTCCTATTAAAATGGAATTAAATACTTAAGCCATTGGATAAACTATTAGCTTCAGTTTTCATAGCAGGCCATGGAAACAATTACTATTAAACTGCCATTTGCTCTTACGGAAAACCTGCTTTTAACACTTCTTCTCCTCACATGCCCAAATTAAGATAGGAGACTGGAGGAACTGCGTCTGATTTAAATGAAGGCAGAAGTTTTCTGGTGCCCATGGTTGACACGGACGAGGGCAGGTTTGGAAGCTCTAGCCAGGCATCACCGGGAGCAGCCAGCTGGGAGGTGATCTCATTTCACGTGGGAATTAAGAAGCTCTATCGCTGGCAGCGGAGGAGCATCACCAAGGTTACTCAATATCAAGTGGCCGGCAGAGATTCTGCGCCGGCTCCTGAGGCCCAGGCTGTATGGGGAGCGATAACAACCCTCATCCACAGGACCATCCATGTAGCGTTTTTATGCCGCACGGAGTGAAATGGAGAGGCCACTCAAGTTACTTTATCAGGAGTTAAAATAGAATTGCTGAGACAGCAGACTGGCTATGGACACAAAAAGAAAACAAAAAGCCTTTGTTTCAACAACCCACAGTGCTTTGTTCAGACCTGGAGCATTTGAATGACTGTCTTTGCTGGTCTATCTTTTGTGTGTTGGTTACCATTTAAAAAAAAAAAAAAAGAGCAAAAGTCCCCTAGCCTACGTGAAAAAGCAGTAATTGTTCCTGTTTTCCTTTGTCTTGTACCTGAGTTTCCTTACAGGCGGACTACACTGAGGAAAGAACTTCCTCCAGGCTAACATACTTTAGGGAGGTTTCGTAAGCCATCAAATCCAACAGAAGCTCCATAGCCGCTTTCTGTTTATGATTTCCACTCTGTTAATCTCCTGTTTTGGTCTTTGCTCTTTTCTTATCCAACAGGGGATTTAATCCCTTCTTTCACCACGTTGGGCAACTTTCCCCAAGGACAAAAATTCCAAGTCTAAGGAACACTACACATGGAAAAATAAGTCTTCAATTACACTATCACTCATCTTTGAGAAGGCAACTTAGTTAAATTCACAAGCATTGCTGAGCCTGCTGGTGCACAACTGTAATCCCAGCACTTGAGAGGCTGAGGCAAGAGGATCCCTGCAAGTTCAAGGCCAGCCTGGACTACATAGCTGAGAACCTATCTCAAAAAAATAAAAACAACAACAATGAAAACTCCAAAATATAAAAAAAAAATTTAAAAATTCATAAGCGCTAACAATGCACCAAATAATGTCATTCAAAGAATAAACAACAATCTAAGTGTGGCCACATTTCCACCATGCAACGAACAACCTCAACATGATCTGGCTCCATCTCAAACACACTTCTCCAGTTCCCTAAGAACACTGAGGTCAGAACCGCTAAGCCTCTACCCTTGCCCGAGTTCACCGCCTTCCACCCTGGTTGACTTTCTTTTCCCCAGCGGATCTCCTACTGGCTTCTTCCCAGGCCTGGAAATAGAGCTTCCAGCCCGGCGCCCCCTGCCCTTCCATCCCTGCTCTGGTCACTCCAACATCTCAGTTCTTAGCTTGGGCTCAGATGTTTGTTCTGAGTTCCAGGGGACTTTTCCAAATGCCCTCGAGGTCTGCACCAACAGCAGGACCTACAACCCTAAGGGATGGACTGTGTGCTGGAATGCACAGGTGGCAGGAACCAGGGTCCTTGTCAGGAGGACGTAAGCGTGGAGCACGGTACACAGCGTGGCATGATGGCATGAGCACTTCACTGGAGGGCATCAGGTCCCACTGTGGGGTGGGCACGTGCAGACATGTGGAGTCCGGGAGGGGTTTGCGGGAACTGAGGTCTGCACAGGATGATTCTCAGAGTGGGGGCAGGTGTTGGCCAGGTGTGAGAGCCCATAGTTCAGCAGGGAGAAGGGACAGGTTGGAGTGTGTACTGGAGAGAAAAGAAGGATGTTATGGTTTATGTCTGTGTGTCCCCCCAAAGCCTCATGCGGAAATGGGGCAGGCTGTTAGAGTTTGAATATGGGTATGAGAGCTGCACCCACCCAGAGTGGATAGTTTGCATATGTAAGGGAGAGGAAGAAGTGCTTGAGGCCATTCCTCCCGGATTCCGCCGTGGTGTGCGTGTGTGTGGTGGCAGCTTTGCTGTGCTGCCGCCCTGAGATGCAGCCCTCTGCCCCGTGCCACTCTGCCTTATAATCTTCCAAGTACGGATTGAAACTTCCACAAACTGTAAGCGAAATAAACCTTTCCTTCCTTAATTTTGGGCGTCAGGTATTTTGTCCCAGCAGCGAGAAAAAAGTAACCAAGACAAAGGACAAGTTAGCGCCCCAGTGGAGGGACTTTATCCTTCCACATAAAAGCACAAGGTGAAGAAAAGCGTGGGCGGGAGTTAGAGATGTGTGGGAGAGAAAGAGGGGTTCCACAGATGAGGCTGCAGGGGTGGGGGCAGCTCATGAAGGCTCTCAGATGTTAAAGAGATTAGGCTCTAACCCGCCCTGAACAGGAGCTGAGAAAGAACTTGTAAATTAGGCGAGGCATGGTTAAATTTATGTTTTAAAGACAACGCCCAGGGGTGGGGTGAAGCTCAACTGTACCACCAGCACCAACCTTGTACCCAGGTTACCGGGCAAAGAGATGCCTTATCTCCCGGGCTAGCTGGAAGCCGGGGGCGGAAAGCAGCCAAGTCATTCATCTGACTCCCGCCCAATGAGTCACCTGTGACACCTGCTCAGAGAATTTCTCTGTCAACACACCTTGCTTTTAGACAGCCCATTTTGTCTGGACTTTTGCTCAGCGGTTGGTTACAGAGCTCAGTTAAGTCCCGCGAAGCCAATCAGCATTTTAAGAGTTTAGAAGGGAGTGAGAGACCATAAATTGTTTTCCAGAGAAGGAAGCCAAGGACGAAAATAAAATGTGATTCCCAACGTCCCACAGCTGCCTACCGACAGCACCAGGACGGAATCCTGGTTTCCGGTCTCGCCTTCTGGAACAGTTAATGACAACAGAACACGGTGGCAGGCAGTGCTGCTGTGGTTTAGCCAGATGAGACGAAGCCGATGTCCTACCTCTGTTCAGTGGCTTTTTCAGGATAACATTCCCTTCCTCCAACCTCCGTAACCCTATGCCTATTTTTGTTTAAGTTAGAAAATGACATAAAACAGAATACAAGTGAACAGAGGTAGTTTAGTGGATTTTTGCCTATAAAAAATTAACATGATTTTTCTCTGGCTAAAAATATTCTACCTCCTGCTTTTATACATCGATTCTACAAGTATTCTTCAGAAAGTAACAAACAAGGCAAAATAGATAGCCAAGTTGAACTGTTAAATCACTGGCACGGTGCTTTCAAACTTTTATCTACCTAGCCCTTGCCGCTTTTATTTTTTAAAGTCTACTGAGTTACTAATGGTTTATTGTAGCCCTAAAATAAGCACCACATGCCATTAAGATGAAACAATCACACCTGCCATCACAGGATGCTTCCTTTCTTCCTCTTAGACTAATCTGAATGTTCATAAAATTGGGGATGAGAGATTTCAGGAGCAACTGTGGAGTTAACACCTTTTGGCTAAGGGGCACTTCCTAAATTAACAGGCTAAAGAAACCATGTCTGTCTGGGACCGTTAGGTTCCCAGGGTGAGCCCTACCCCTGTGAACTTTCAGAAAGTCAAGGGTGGTGGCAGGGACACCAAAGGGGCATGTCTCCTCTGTGACCCTGGGGTCTGAGGTCTCCACAGCTCAGCCAGATTCACATCAGGAGCCTGCCCCCCCACCCGACTTCTCTGGCTTCAGGCTGCCTATCTATAAAGATGGGGGGAATAGACACTCCCTCCAGGTGAGTGGGAAAGAGTCCTCTGCTCGTGCGGATGAAATGAACGGATGAAATGAACCCGAGTATCACCTACCGGGGGCTGTCACTGCCATGAACACTGTTCCCTGTGCTAGTTCTCTCTCCCCCTCTGCACAGCGAAGATTCTAATACAGATTGTATCTGTATTTCATCTTCTTAAATTAAAACAAGCACTTCTACAAATACTGCTTCTACACTGAGGGGCAGATACTTGAAGACACTTCACATGTAGAACTTCACTTTCCTCCTACAAAAATAGGTACTATGATCTTTAGAGATGTGAAAACAAGCTCAAATTGCAGAAGAAACAGACTCAAAATTATTGTATTTATTTATTTATTTTTTTTGGTTTTTCTCCGGTACCGGGAACCGAACTCACGACCTTGCACTTACCAGGCAGACGCTTTGCCGCTGAGCTAAATCCCCAGTCCCCAGACTCAAAATTAAACTCAAATGGTACACACCTAGTACACAACAGTTTATTCCCTATACAATACCTGCCCCTACTCTCGTCTAAGCTAGATGAAACCCAAGCAACTGTCATTACACCCAGACTTTTCCTATTAGAAAGCAAGAACAGGAAGCACGTAGAATTTAGGTCATGTTCTATTTTTTCTTTTAACCTCAGTAATGGTTATATAGATGTCTGTGTTGTAACTGTTAAGCTGTATATGTTTTATGTGTCTGACTATGTTATATATCTTTAAAAAAAATGGGGAAAGCCACTGGGATGTTCAGTACAGTTTGAACAAGGCAGGCAGACACATCATGCTGAAAGAGTTCTCAACCAGGGTCCACAAGGCCAGACCTGTGAAGGCACCTGCCTCGCCCTATGAGAAGTGGGCCCCAGGGAGAGACTGCAGCCAAAGACACAGAGGGCGTCTGTGCTTTCTCAGGGACCCATGTACCCAAGGCACAAAGAAAGCTATGACAGCCAGGCTCCTCATTAAATCCGGACAGAAGCCCACAGCGTCCCACAAGGCTTCATGACAAGGAGAGGTGGACAGAGTCACCTCAGACAAAGTCTGGTGTCAGGAACAGTCAAAGAGACACGGCTGGACCTACTGCAAAGAGTAATGTGTAATTTTAAGAAAGGCATTCCACTCCTTCATGTGGAACAGGACAGCCTGGGCACACAGACCTGTTCATCACCTGGGGTAAGGAGTCCCTTTGCACAGTGCAAGTCCTCAACTCCTGTCCTTCCAGGTGTCACAGACAAAACCCTGACTCCGAGAGGAACCCAGGCCAAAGCTGAACACTCCTCCCTGCATTCACGCTTCTAATTCTAGAGCAGCGGAGCACGCTGACCTGCTAAAATGTGCTTCTCCAGGGAAGAGCTGCGACTAGAGAATGATTCCGACACCAACAGCAGATGTTCTGTGAACTAACTCAGGCATGAGTCTACAGAGATACCGTGACTCAACTGTGGGTTAAACATACTGTGAGAAATTATGTTTGTCTCTCTCTTCACTTGGGCTTTTTGGGGATGGAGACTTAAACAATGAGACATAATATTTCTATCTTCAACAGGTTCACAGCTGTCAAAAGAACAAGGACAGAGATGGAGGGAGAGGGAGGAGAGGGGGCTGGGAAAGGAATGAAGACGTCATGCACAGGCACTCGCTGTGTGCTCCAAACATGCGCTAATAAAAATAAAAATTAAACAAAGAAAAATATATAAGCCGCAAAGAATCAAACTCTGAGTCTTCTAAAGCCATCCCTTGCTCTCATCCCTCTTTCCACGTACTCGGGGCTCTTACAAAGGTAAAGCTAAAAGATAAGCAGATTTTTAAAAAATCTAATTAGCAAAGGTTCCTTATGATCACATCTACCTCCACTGCAGTTCAGGAAAGGTTCAAACAATCATGGTAAAGTAGATAGAATTCTGGAAATTCAGTAAGATGCCGAGTGAACTCTTCATGCTCATGGGATCCATCTTCAAAACTTCACTATGGTTGGGGTGTGGTGCTGCACGCCTGTAATCACAACACTCAGGAAGCTGAGGCAGGAGGATCAACATGTGAATTCAAGGCTAGCCTGAACTACACACTGAAACCCTATCTCAAAAAATAACAACAACAAAAAACTTCACTATGCACTGCAAGCCAGCTATCTTGTTCAATCAAAAAGCGAAACACTGTTTTTAAATCTCGATTGTACTGGAATCTTTACTAGCGGTACATAATTACCTACATTTCTAGTAACTAAAACAAATCAAAACCAAAATATTCCAGCGAAGAGTGCGACCACAAATCTTCTCCAGAGACCATCCAACAGCCAACACAAAAGGTCTCTAATGGATCCGGTGCCAAGTGTGGGAGATTCTCGTGCCAGCTTACACACCTGAAAAGCCCATCTCCTTGGCAGTGGGGTGGGCACATGGGGGGGAGCTCTGCCAGTGCTCCTCCAGTCCTCCCTCTGCACCTGCCATGCCTCCCATACACCTCCCTTGCACCAAAGTATTTGTTTTGGTTTGGTTTTTTAAGATAATTGTGGTTTTTCAGGCTGGTCTTGCACTTACTATGCAGCCCAGGCTGGCCTCAAACTCATGGTGATCCTCCTGCCTCAGCCTCCAGAACGCTGGAATTATAGGCATATACCACCACAGCCGGCACCACTGGGCTTTCAACCACACCAGCAGGCTCAGCCCTTTAAAGCTGTGGCCCATGAGCTGTCATCAGTTCAGATTAAAATTCCCGGCACAGTGCAGAACCGATACTCCAGTACTGATTACACTGTGTCTATGCCTTGCCTTTCGGTAATAACTTAAACTTCACTTTTCCATAAAACATCTTTCAGCAGCCTGTCTTCCTCAGCCACTTGATAGACCACCGAGCATTTCCACATTCCTTTAACCCACAGCGCAGGCATGCTTGGTGTCTACAATTCCACAGGGAAAAAAGTCCTGCTATTCTGCCGGATCTCCCCTGAAACCTGTGGGACACAGTTAACTAAGGAAGATCTGCGTTCCAGAGTGGCTCCCGCACACACGCCCAGAAAAGCAGGAAAACTTACAGGGAATGGACAGCCTGTTACAGAAGAGCCCAGACAACCTGCTGACAGCGAGAGAAAAACAGGCACCATTTGGCCCAGCAGCGAGGACAGAACTGCGACCCAATGGGACGCTGGAAGAATGCCAATTTCTAATCAGACCTGTAAGACACTTGGTCCCAAGTGTTTTGAAAATCGATTTTTTACAGAATACCTTTACAAATAAAAATGTAGCATAAACATTTTTTATTTTATAAAAAATAAAATTAAATATATGGGTCCTGAGGGCCCATGAGTAGTACAGACAAAGCTAACATGAGTCATTGTAGCCATGTATGTAAAGATATAAAATATATGCGTACACAGTTGGTTACTGATCTGTTAGTACTCACTGTATCAGTCCCCTCTGTATTTTGTGGTCCTTACAAGGACAGCCTGGCTTTCCATAAATACTGATGGGATAATTCATGCAGAAAGTGTTTAAGATGGTAAAAAGCACCCACCTGTTGTTCAACGTCCCTTCCTTAAAGTCATGGACAGTGAGAATAAAAGGAGGAACAACACACATGACTCATGTGAATAATTAGCTGCCTTCCTAGATTTCTAAGTAAGGAATGTCGAGGGTGAATTGACTTAATGTGAGAATTTATATAATGTCAAGCTTTTCTCAACAGCATACCTATTCAGGGTGTTCAGTGACTGGGTGTCTTTCTTGATTTCTATCTTTCTTATTATCATTGCTGGCAGTGGGGCAGTAACATTGCCAGCTGTTTACCTCGGCTTGCTAAGACCATGTGGGTAGAGTATGTGGTCTTCTGTGCACCTGATTAAAAGTAAATAATGAAGAATAAAAGGACTTAGACACTCCTTCTCATTTCACTCCTCCCAGCACCGTTCAGAAAGTTATTCATCTCAAACCCCTTAAGGGTTTTTATTTTTAATCCATCTTTAGAAGTTAAGCACAAGAACTTCCAAAGTCATGAATTTTATTAACAGAACATCCCTCTGATGAACGCTTTTAGGACACTAAAGCAATTACGAAACCATCTATCTTTTCAAACTAAAATTCAAGTTTAGGCAAAGCCGGCACCGATACTGTACATGCAGGCACTGAGTGGAAAGAGCACAAGAGCGTCCACCTACACTCAGATGTTTGGTCTCTAGGGGGAGGCGCGTCCTGATCCACAACATGAACACACACGAACTTGGCAGTGAGGCATACTTTCCTGGAGAGGGATCAGAAGAGCCGGGCCTGAACGGGCGAACCACACACGCCTTCACCAACGTGGGTCCCTACAGCGACAGGCAGAGGAGCACAGAGGGACGCAAGCCAGGCACCGCCTCGGGCCCCGCTGGATCGGCAGCTCTGAGTCAGTGCTCAGGGTGCAAGGTGAACTACGACACAGATGATCCCTGTTGCGATTTACCTGTATGATGAATCGCTGGGAACCACAGGGGTCTGGGAGAAATGTTGTTTGGATTTAGGTACACTAAGCAACCAGTACCATGAAGGGAATGAAGCGCAAAGCGCAACTCCAAGGCTGCACCAACGCCATCCTTCTGGTTCAATTTGAAGTCACTGAACACAGAGGTTGCTCAGACTACGTGAAAAAGGAAATGCAGTAACGGCCTTGTTTCTGGGCAGTCCAGTGCTAAAACTGTAAGACACGAGATGCTGCCAGATGCATGAGATAATCTAAGCATTGTAAAATGTTAAAGAGAGAGCTGCTTATAATCCTGGCACCCAGGAGGCTGAGGCAGGAGGACTGCTGTGGTTAGAGATCATCCTGGGCTACACAGTGAGTTCAACTTGCACTACAGAGTGATGCCTTATCTAAAAACATATATTTATATTATATTATATTAAGACAAAATGTCTGTGTAATTCTGTTCAGAATAGAATACCAAAGCTCTGTTATTGTCTTCAAGTTGATATTGTTTTCTTCAATTTTCACAGAGCAATTTTTGGCATTTCCACATTGTGATTTACATGATAGGTACAAGTTTAAATTCCTAGGACACAGCCGGGCATGGTGGTACAAGCCTGTAATCCCAGCACTGGGGAGGCTGAGGCAGGAGGATTGCTGTGAGTTTGAGGCTAGCCTGGGCTACAAAGTGACAAGGCCACCTGAATTGCATAGCAAAACCCTGTCTCAAAAAGACAAAAATAAGTAAATAAATAGTAAATGCCTAAGACTCTGCCTTTAGAATCTCCCCTTCTTCCAAAACAACAGATTTCTAACACAAAGCTGTGGAAGCCAATTTAGTGTACCAGCTAAGAAATGAGCCTACAGCCTCAGACTGTCCATGTTTAAACCCTGGCCCCACTGCTAAATAGCTCCTGAGACCTCGGGCAAGCTTTTAATCTATGTCTTCCTCTGGGCATAGCTCAAGTGAGTAGCAGGATTATTGTGAGAATTAAATGAGACGATAGTATAAGCGGCTTAGCTCTGTGCTGGTGTTATGGTTAAGTATTTAATAAATGCTCTCCGGCACTGCTACATCAAAGGAGGAATCACCTAATAGATGACTGGTGGAGAAGTAAAAATTCTCATAAAAAATTAAAGAGGAACTCACCCTATGTTTCCTTGAATCAACATCAGAATTTCTCCCAGATTTAAGTGCTCCACAAGTAAATGGAATGAAGGATGCCCGGTTTAATTAAATTTCAGATAAACAATCAATATTTCTTTTGTACACTTATATCCCAAAGATTGTATGGTAGGAGAAATCTGCTAGGGTAAGAATTTTACTTCCTGGTTTCATGAAAGTCTCTGTATTTTACAAATGTCTCCTTCCTCTCTGAGGAACTGTCTGCCTTGTCATCTTTCGGAAGCCCTCTGACCATACATTTATGCCTTGTAACACCAAGAAGTTGAAGTAAAAGTGAGTCTTACACTACACATGGGAATACGTTCCTCCTACATTTCCTACCGACTGCCGCCTACCTTGCCTAGCGGCTTATACAACTCTGGTTCTGGGGAGCCTGGCTCAGCACCACCCAGTTTCCAACAAACCAAACCATTTAGCGCTGCATCAAAGTCTACATATCATTCTCCTCCTTGGGTGCCCAAACTTTTGGCCTGAGCCACACAGAAAATATACAATATGGTCAGTGTAATGAAACTTCTCTTATTTTTAAATATTGTTTACCATCACATTGAAAATAAACAGGGCACAGCCCACAGGTTGGGCACACCTGCCTGAACCTACGCTACAAACCACTAAGAAGTACCAGCTTTAACAAATTTGCTTTGAATACTACCAATCACTTTTTAAAAAAATTTTTTATTTTTTTTATCTTGAGACAGGGTCTCACTATGAAGTTCAGGGTGGCCTTGAACTCACTTTGTAGCCCAGGCTGGTCTTGAACTCACAAAGATCCACTTGCCTCAGCCTCCTGAACGCTGGGATTACAGGCATGCGCCACCACGCCCAGCTTCTAACAGTCACTTTTAAAAGCCAATGGTGAATTTTCCCGCATCAGCAGGAATTTCTTTGGATTAGATGGGCACAAAGGGTTTCCACATGCAGCCCATCGGTTTCAAATCAGAAGTGGGTTCTCAGAAGGCAGATTTGCCTATCTGGGAATAAGCAAGTTCCTCTGAGGAACAGAACATTTCTGGAATATATTAGGTTATATCTATGAAGGTGTGGCATATTATATATTCAGTACAAGTAGATCTTTCACAGAGAGCAGTCCTGTTCTGTTGGCAGTTCCACCAGTCGCTCCAGCTCTGGATGGGGCGTCTTACTCACCCCTCAACACCGACTTGAGGTTGAGCTTGGCCTGGCGGTGCAGGTCCTCCACACAGGGGGGTCTGGTGCTGGGAAGGAACACGTTCTCCTGCTGGTGCCATGGAGCTGTGTAGTGCACTGTCCAGCGGCTCTCCTCGTCAAGGTTGGAGACCGCTACGGAAAGAAAGAACAAATTCAGACGTCGAATTAAGCTTCCCTGACTCCCAATTTGTTCCACCAAGATCAGGCCTGGGGGCGGTCTAACATATCCACAGCTAAGGACCAGCAAGGAGACCCTGGGCAAGGTCTGAATGAGACCAAACCTTTGACTCCAGGGGTCTTGACTACCATGTTCTCCCTGTGCGGAGAAAGCCGAAACTGTCCATTTGCCACGCAACGTTTTCACAGAACTATTTCCTCAACCTAGATCTTAGTCCTCTAGCCCTGCCAAATTAGAATAACAAGTGACAAAACTGACAGACCTGCAAGTCCTACCTAACTCCACCACCTCCACAAGACCAGTTATTCAATGGTAGATACATACATAGAATGTATGTATCAGTAAATATTAGCTTAGCCAGGCGTGGTGGCACACACCTGTAACCTCAGCCCTTGGGAGGCTGAGGCAGGAGGATTGTTGCAAGTTCCAGACCAGCCTGGGCTACAAAGTAAGCTCAAGGCCAGCCTGAACTACATAGCAAGACCCTGTCTCAAAAAGACCAAAAAAAAAAAGGTAAATATTAGCTTGTCTTGACAGAAACAAATTTCCTACCAGGAAATTGAGATCAAATCTTTCCCTTCTATAGCATTATTTTATTTCTTTATTTTTGAGAAAGGGTCTCACTTTGCAGTGCAGGCTTGAACTCACTATGTAGCCCAGGCTAGCCTTGAACTCAAAATGATCCTCCTGCCTCTGCCTCCCCACTGCTAAGATCACAGGTGAGTGCCACCATGCCCAGCTATAGCATTATTTTAAAACATCACTGTCATAAATTTAAATAAATCTTTTAAAAATCTGCATACACATTCAACTTAATATATGGGATGGTAGAACAGACATGGAGATCCATTTATGCTATAAAAAGTTCTCTAAATTATTGCTTTCACAGAATATGTCTACAATAAAATGCTTTTAGAAATTACAATGAAGTTGAATTTTTTCAACACAGTCCAATTCAATTATTTTCCCTAACACAGGAGTTTAAAACATTAGATGGAGAAATAGTAGACAATCCTGAGATTAAGGTAAATCTCTACAATAATTTCCTTTTATCCCCCCAGGGCTTGAGACCTCTTTACTTCATTTTTCCCGACAATACTAGCTTAGCTGGACTATGCACAAACCCCTGCATGAAGCCAAGAACACCCAAACAAATTCATCAGCAACTTTTAAATGCCTTCTATAGCTCTGCCACATAATCCAGGCATCAGAGAAACGAGAGAAAGCCCCCACCCCATACTGAGGCACTTCTGTGAGGTGTCAAGGTGAATGCTTGTAAAATCAGCAGACACTGGAACAGTGAGTCAGAGGCCAGTCCCAACTCTGACCTCCGCTGGGCAGTTTCCACCACAAACACCCTTGGCGACAACATAATGTGGCCCTAACAACAAGCTCATAAGACAGATTGCCAGGGGCTGGGGATTTGGCTCAGCGGCACAGCGCCTGCCTGGCAAGCGGAAGGTCGTGAGTTTGAGTCCTAATACCAGGAAAAAGAAAAAAAAAAACAAGACAGATTGCCAATGTACAGCACAAAGGCATACACAAACATTGGGTCGATTCGAACATATTTCAAGTTAACTAAACACAGCCCACAGCACACTTACATTACTGTTATGATGAACCAGCTTGTCATGGCGGTGCACACCTGTAATCCCAGCTACTTAGGAGGCTAAGGCAGGAGGACTTCGAGTTCAAGGCCAGCCTGGGCGACTTAGTGAGACTCTGTCTCAAAGTAAAATAACAAAGGGGCTGGAGATGTGACTCCCTGGGTTCAATCTGCCCCCACCCAATCAAATGAACTCATTTATGTAAAGTTCTTAGCTCACGAAGTAGCCCGTGTGAAGCCTGGCTATGGAAGGGACAGTGGACACTATTCTGAAGGAGCCCCTAACTTCAAACCACCACTAAGAAAGAACTATGTTTTTCTCAACCTCCCTGTAACCCTACACCATAATTCAGCTCTCACCTCAAAAACTACCTTTCCTATCGCTACTAAATTTTAAGATCCTATGAATCCTATGAGTCTTTCTCAAAGAATCCCACCCTTTCCATAAATTGCTAAATGGGAAAACAGACATTGAGAACTAGACATCAAGTTAAAAGCAAAAATACCCTATCTGCTTTGTGCTTACGATGTTTGACAAAAGCCTAATGTTGTGTGTAATCTCTTGCAGAATAAATGTTTTGCCTGTGTGTAAACCGTCCACCTCTGTGCACGAGATCCACAAGGACCTGGCTTCGTGCCCACATACGTTTCCGAGTCTAGCAAGGTGCCAAACTGGCCACAGGTCCCCCTAAGGGTTCCCAGAGGTCATTATGACGCTCACTACAATGAGCTAATGCCCACTTATTTCAAAGATTTACTACCATCCTTCATAGACGGAAAGCTGAAACTTTTCCTTTTTGCCAGTCACAATGAAATCCAAGCAACAGCACCTGAGTCTGTGTAATCATCACACCATTCACCCCAGCGCACAACCACGGCCCGGCTGCTCTGAAACAGCAGTCAGTCGTCTCTTCCCTGACCTAACTCGCTCTCGCCAGGGCAGATTTTACCAGTCTCCCCAAAGCCGGCCTGCGAACAGGAAAGAGGCAGAGGGTGGTGAGGGTGGTGGCGGGGGGAGTTTCTTTGTTGCTTTTTCCAAAGCTGCTCTTACCAATGTCCCCACCCATGCACACAGATCCAGTTTAAGTCACTGATCCAAAAACTAAACTGAAATAAGCCAGTAACCACATGGAAAAAAAGGCCGTCATTGTGAAAAATTATATTCTCAAGGCATGAAGGAGCACCTGGATTACACTTAAACCCACAGAAAGTACACAATGAAGCCAGCACAAAAGCTCCATGCTTCACAACCCTCACTGGTCCGTCTAGACGGTCTGACCTTGAGGTCTTAAACATATAACAAAGTGCCAGAGGCATCCCCACCAAAAGTGTGTGTGTGACACATTACCTAAAGGCTGCCAGGCAGGCGAAAGGATCGACAACAACACCCTGTGTATCAAGGGAGACGAGGTAAACACCAAGACTTCCCTTTTCTTTAAAGACTTCTTTGGAGAAGTACAAAAGAAGTGAAGTCACTTAAAATCCCAACCATAAATAAATAAGACATGCCAAGATCACATACCATGGTCCTACAGTCACAGAAGTCAGAGGCATTTCAACAACCTGCAGAAAGTGGAGTTTAGCTCAAGCCAATCATGCTGTTTCACACTCTCATTCCTTTGCTCCAAAGGACGGAGGCGCGCATAAAACACACAAGCATGCACGTATGCACACACACACAATAGGTGGAGGGAGAAAAGGAATTACTTACTTTTCTTCTTAAAAAGCTTAATGAAAGACTTAATCTTTGCATTTATGAACACCACCATGTCTGGAGCGCCTACATAGGGTTTAGGGGTGTAAATCACATTAAAACCTCAGTCCCACGGGCAGGTGGCAAGTTGCGCTCTTCTGCCCCAGATTCTAACTTTCTTCCTCCTGTCTCCCGTCCTCCCCTGTCTGTGGGGACGGCTGGAACTCAGAGGTTGAGTTTATTGTCAGGCAGTTACAACCCATTAGCAGTCCTTGAACCTGAAAAACTCCCATGAAACCTAATCTTGAAGGCTAGGAGCAGCCAGTAACAACGGGCGCAGAAAGAGAAAGCCAATCGCAGTCTTATTTGCATGATAGCTGCACCAGGCTCTCTGCCCCGCGCTCGCTTGCTCATTCATCCACTTCCTCGGGCATAGACCAGAAGTTCCTCCTCCCTGGAGTCTGCAAAAACGCAGTAGATTTTCCTCCTCGGAAATCAAGACTAAACAAACACGCTCCCCGTTTTCAGCAGGCCGCTGTGGACATCCAGGTCGTTTTACAGGAGCCCGCAAGTCTGAGAGCAATGCCGCGCTGATTCTTTGACTCTCCAGTTAATTGCGGTGTGTGGGATTTGGGATTTGAACTGACACAGGAGAAAAAAAGAACCAAACTATTGTTTGCTGACCACGCCCCCCGGCCCTGCCTCCCAGACCAAAGGCGCATTTATAAGCAGTAAAACTTTACAATAGAATCTCTAAGGAGCTGTGAGGGATGGCCCGGTGCATTTTTATGCAAATAACGATGCCCAGACTCCTCACCCTTCTTTGCCAGTGACTGTGAACCAGTACTGTGCGTTCCGCAGCGTGATCTTACTTGTATCCAGCCGCCACAACTCTTGGAAAACCTGAACACAGCCGGGGATGTAGCTCAGCGGCACAAGTGCCTGCCTGGCAAGTGCAAGGTCCTGAGTTTGATTCCCGGAACCAAAATAAAAAGAAATAAAAACAAAAACCTGAACACAACTTCTCCAAATGAGAAATTAGATGAGGACCCCTCATCCTTTTCATCTTTATTCGGAACGTAATTCTCACCTACGTGCCCAGCTCAACAATCTCACAACTGCTCCCCAGGCAGAAGTCCCAAGCACTGTGCAGATTACTCCTAACTCCGGCCCACTGTAGTGAGTTGTTTCTTTGGCGCATTTGAAACCAATCTCTGAGAAATGGGGAAACAAACACAAAGGGAGGAATCAGAAATGGGGTGTAAGGAAGCACTAGAAAAACATATTCCAGGAGGAGTGAAAAAGAAAATACAGATCAAGAGATACGAAAAGGGCAAGGGACAGAACACTGCTCACCTCTCACCCCAGCTCCACTTCATCACAGTTTTTGAAACAACTTAGAGGACCTCATATTTCATAGCTTTGGGCCAGACTTGTAACTAAATGGAAAAATGTAATAATCCACTAATTCAAAACATTTAGTTTATAACAAAGGCTCTTAGTCAAAGAATAAAATTTATAGAAGGGGCCCCCTCCAGGGAAAGCTTTGGAATGGTGCCTCCTCAAACACTTTATCCCTTCCAGCTTAGGTTCTGAACAACAAAAGCAAACAAGAAAACACACTGCCGTGCGTATCACAGATTTCCAACTTGTATTCATTCATCCTTTACGTAGCTTTGCTTAACACTAATTACACTGGCAGATGAAAACGGGTAACACCTAAGACAGCAAATCAAACTATACAGCTGCCTGAAGTGAGGGAGCAAAGTTCCCCTGCACAAAACAAGTTATGGGCAAGTGACCTCACCCCGCTCATTGCGTTAGAGACAGGTACGTTCAGGGCAGAAAGCCCTATTCGCAATCCACAGTTTTTAAGGTTAAGTGTCATTACACACACTTCCAATCGAAAACAAATTATTCTTTTTTTTTTTAATGTCTTTTTGAGATAGGGTCTCGCTATGCAATTCAGGCTGGCCTTGAACTCACTTTGTAGTGCAGGGTGGTCTTGAACTCACAATGATCCTCCTGCCTCAGCCTCCCGAGTGCTGGGATTACAGGCGTGCGCCATCACACCCAATGAAAACAAATTATTCTTTCAAGACAACGGACTGTGAATATGCTCAGTCCTGTCACTATGGAGCTTTTCATGTGTACACAACCACAGCAAGTGAGCACAGACTCATGCATTAAAAAAGTAAACACTGCGCACTTACTGACACTCATTCGGGATAGATCCCTCAGGAAACAGGCGCAATCCCTGCCCTCGTGGACCTTACGTTATCCCACAATAAACAAATGGTGTGGGGGATGAGAAGGTTGTAAATGCAATGGGAAATGACAGTTGGGCAGCACTGAATGGGCCTTCTGTGGGAAGTGGTCAGGCTGTGCCATATTAAATCGGAGGAGACTCTACAACGAATCCTCTGGCTTTCGCTCTCAAGAGGGAGGACATGCACAGGCTGTGGGACATCCCCAATCCCTCAGGACCAGGTACAGAATCGCTCTTGTTCCCTCTTCAAATATGCAGAGAACTGGACTCAGGCATGGGGCAGGTTCTCTCGCTCAACACACAGTCTGTCACTGAGTAGCCACAGTTGTGGGAAGACAGTGCCGCGCTGTTTCCTCACCCATTGAGGCCAGGTGTGCAGGCAGGAAGTGCGCTTCCCTCCATCCAGGTCCTGGGGCACCCCATCCTTCCAGGGTTATCCCGAGCTGCTCCATAACCCCATCAATGCAGGTAATGCACCAAGTAAACGATCACATTTATTCATTCTCTTGGATGCATATTAAGTAGTGTTTTTAGAGAGCTTATTAATGATAAAGCTTCCCCCAGCAATACTGTCATCTCTTTATTTTCTGTGTATCGGGGTAAGCACAGGGACACATTTATATCATATAATCTGCATGCTTCTTCATCACACTTATTTAGGAAGAGCCTAAGGTTTTAAAGTTGCTCAGCTCATAGCTGGGAATCTTGAAGCTTTAACCTAACAGTGAAGGCCCCAACTCTGTAGCCACTCAGTCCAGGTCCCCAGAAGCTCGTAAGAGGTGAGGGGATCGCTCCACACGCAGCTGTTTGCCCAGCTGTAACAGGAAGGGAGGAAGAGGATGTGTATCACAGGGTTATCAGCAGAACAGGATGAGTTATTATGGATAAAGTCCTCGGACAGTACCCAGCATGGGGTAAGTGCGTGCGCTCGTTAAATTGATAAGTTCTGAAGAGATAGCCAGGCAGCCTGAAGCTTAATAAAAAGCCATGGTTTAATGGAGGGGAATCAGACATTGCCACTGTCTGCTTGTCTCGCAGTTCAATGGCCAGCTCCTCAAATGATTGCTCTGAACCCACGGCTTCCAGTTTGCACCACATGTTATCTTTCCAGTCTCCTACAGCTCAAATCATACAGCTTTAGGAAAAGAGCCTCGGTGGTCACCAGCAAGCTTCTGACCGGTGGCAATGCTCTTCTGTTCTCTCTTCGTCCTTCCAGCTGTCCTTTCCATCACCGGCTGCCAACAACCCAGCTCTTGAACCCCTTCACAGACACCGCGGCATGCCAAGGCCCTTACACCCCTGACTGCTTCTTTAGGGTCTGGAACGCTCTTGCTCCACCTCAAAGCTCTAGTTAGACCGCTGTTCTACGCTTCTCACTTATTCCCCTTTAAAACTGGAGTGGCTTTGTTAGTATAAGACACAAAGGACAGCAAATAATGGCCCCAGTGCCAAATCCAGCCAGCCTGTTTTCAAGTGGTGGGAAAAAATTACAAGAATAATTTCTGTGGCGTGAAAACTCTGTGAAACTCAAAGTTTGGGGTCCGCTCACACAGTGGTAAGGGACACTGCCACGTCTACTGGTTAACAGATTGTCCGGGCTGCTTAGGGGCTGTGACCCAGAATGTTTACTACCTAAACCTTTACGGAAAGAGCCTGTTGACCACTGGACTCCTCATTTCTAGCTACTATCTTCTAATTACCCGTCATTCCATTCCTATTACTTACCTCTACTCAAATTTCACATTACTCACGGTTGGCACATTTAATTTAAAGCAACTTCCTTTCCCCCCAGTTGTATCACATGACCTTTCTTATTTCCACTAGGGATACAGTCACAGATAAATTTAATTCCTGTTAAAAATGAGAAAAATGAGATTTAGAAGCTAATGTATATCAAAAGTAAACTGAGAATCCAGGCACCTCGACTCCTCTCTTATCATCATGCATCAAGTTTTGAAAGGATACCTTTAGTTAGTATCATGCAAACGTAATATCCTATCCCCAAGTCTTTATTAGGACACATAGTAATAAAACCTTTATGGTAAACCACTGTTCTCCAAAAGTACTGTTAAATATCACAAAAAAAATATCCTCTGATATTGCCTGAATAAAACTTGTGGTTTACCCTAATCCAGGATTTTGGGATTCTGTTACCACTGCTGTAATGTAGTACTTTATAATATTTGTATCTTGATTTATGAAGTTTCAACTTTTCTGCTTACTTTTCTACTGAAATGAAATCTTATTCCTGATCAATATTTAAAATTTTTCTTTCAGCCATCTCCTGGTCATTCTACAGTTACCTGATTGTTTCCCAGGAGTAGGTACATAATATATTAGCAAAGAATTAGCAAAATACAGAAATAGAGGAATTTTTTGCCAAGTAGTATATGTCCTAAAATATTATTATTATTTGGGGGGATGAGACAAGGTCTCACCATGTAGTTCAGGGTGGCCACCAACTCCTGGTGATTGTCCTGACTCAGCCTCCCAAGGGCTGGAATTACAGACTTGTGCCACCACACTGGGCTTATATCTTAAAAATATTAATAGTAACTGTATTTATGTTCAATCATTTAACAATTTTGTATTGAGTACTTTATCAGCTTCTTTGTGTTAGGCATCCAGGTTAAAAAAAAAAATCAAACAGAGCTAGGGATGTAGCTCACTGGTTGAACATACTTGCCTAGCATGTTTGAGAGCCTGGGTTAGATTCCTAACACAGCAAACAAAACAGTGAATCACACAAGGGTAGTGACCTTAGGAAATTTACAGGTTAGTAGAGAAGACCCCCAAAGAGATAAAAGTGATAGCACAATAAAGACACCCAGGGAGAGAGCTGCAACCATGAAGTTACCAATGGTAAAGGGGTCTTCATTTAGAAGAGGAACAGCTGTTACAGAACAGAGGCAAAGAAGAGTCTCGGGTAAAGGAACAAAGGTAGGACACAGCCGGGGATCCAGGGAGGTCTACACACAGTGCTTGGAGCTTCAGAGAGAGCGCAGGGGCTGCATTTCATATTCTTTCTCAGTTGAGCATTCCTCATCTGAAAATTGAAAATTTGAAATGCCCCAAAATGTCACAACTTTTTGAGCTCCCAAGTGACACTACTAAAGAAAAGTTCCTGCCTGACCTCCTGGACAGGTCACAGTCAAAACATAGGTGCATTAGAAGTATTGCACATGGCGACCTTCAAGCTATAAACTGTACCTAAAATGTAAATTAATTTTGTGCTTAGACTTGGGCCTCTCACTGAGATAGCTTACAATGAGTATGTACATATTCCAAAATTCTTTTAAAAAGAGGTTTGAAATCTAAGCAGCTTCTGCTTACATGCATTTTGGATAAGGGATATCCAACTTGTAATGTTTTCAGAAGCAGGGATACTTAAGGAATGAAGGTTTTAGTAGTAGAGCATGTTTAGCATGCATAAGGTCCAGAGTTCAGTCCCAAACACCACCACCAAAAAAAAAAAACAAAAACAAATTAAACCCCAGCTACTCAGTAATTGCTGAAATCTAAAGGTTAAAGAACAGAGCTGTGGAAAACACCCTGAAATTCTAGGCATGGCCGCTCTCCCGTTACCCTTTCACCTGCCTATCCCTACTTACACTGCAGACTTCCTCTGTGCGTTAAGCCCAGGTGGGTATTAAAAGCCATTTTGAACTGGGCAAAGTGACACACACCTGTAGCCCTCACTAACTTAGATGCTGAGACAGGACAAGTGCAAGCTTGAGGATAGCCTGGGCAACTTGGCAAGACCCCAGAGACTTTTACACTGTTAAACAATACTAAAAAGGAACATTTTCAAACACTGTACATGTGCAGAAATGGGCCATGGTTTTGTTGCTGAATGCATATGCACGATTTGAACCCTTGATCAACTGACAATGAACTATACTATGTTCCTATAAATTGAGGGATGATGGAAAAGAAGGAAATCTCAGACATAGCCGTGTTCTTCTGTTCAGTGTCTTATACTCAATGATTATTCCAAGCATTTCTAAAAGGAACTTTAATGCTTAAGGTGGAAATCTTCCATAGCCTCGCCTTCTCTATAAATAGTGCCTTTATTGCTTATTACCGTACTTTGCTTCAGGCTATTTTTTAAAATCAGTTTTAACATCTAAAATAGAAGACTAGACATGACTAATTTAGATTTAGTCACTGTCCTTTTGTATGGTTAAACTACTTAATTTTTAAACCCTTAGACATATTCATTCATTCCTATTTATTCATTCTTGAGATTTTTCAAGCTTATTGAGAGCACTGAAAAATATCACACAATATAAGCTTTTGGGGTCAGGAAAATATAATGTATCTACTTAGTAGTAAGAGGTTAGAGGGAACTGCTAAAATTAACAACATCCTTTACTTAAAACATATGGGGTGTGTTTCAAATGTAACACTATGGGGATGCTGTCCACAGAACCCATGCACCTGATGACACCCGCCATGAAGAATTATTTTAATCATCCATGAATTAAGCTATTTCACAAAAGAACATTAAAAAATCACCCCGTAGTCCAGAACTTCATTAGTACAATGATCTGTTCATTCTTCTGCCTCTGGATTAATTTTTAATGATGAGGCATGCGACACACTGAGAAGGACAAATGGAAATCTCTCCTCATCAGCATGGGGTGGGAGATGGAGCAGACGCACACGCTCATGTATCAGTTCCTTAGAAGCAACTTGATCTGGCATCCACTGCACGGTTCATTTTGATGCTGAGGACACCCTTCGCCTGGCATGTGTTGCCGCTAAAGGCTTCTGCTGAGGATCCTAGTTAATAATTTAATCCAATGCTACTGCCACCATCTGTTCAGTCCATTTCAAAACGTGTGCTGTCACCGTGGCTAGGTTAGTCAAGCCACAATATTCATGTGACAAATGTTGAACAAATGGAAGGCAGAGAGAAGACATGCTACAAAAAAAGACAGAAACTTATACCAGAAGTCCAAAGGACAAAGGGAGCCGAGCTGACACAGCACTCAAAGTCCAGCTGAGCTGGAAGGGCGCAGCACCCCCTGTGCGTGGGGACCATCCGGCCACTGTCAGGGATGACACAACGGGGTGGGGCCCCTGGGAGAGCTCTGAAAAGTGGACGGAATTAATGGGAAATAGGATATATGCTGTGAGGTCAAAAGAGGCAGCTTTCAAAGAAAGCAAAGAGTTGTAGAGAGCTGTAAGCAACACCCACTCTGCTCCATCTGCAGATTAACCTGCTCTTCTGCAGGTTGCAAACATTAACCCGCAGAAGAGCTCAGAGCTGCTCAGTTTCCAATGCAGCTCTCTACCTGCAGCTTGCAGCGGGAGGGACCTGGGCTCACCTTCACCTCATGTGTGCAGCGCACATCCTCCCGCAGGTTCCACCCCTGAACTACACCCCTGGAGTGCCTCCGTCCGCTTGTCCAGTTACTCTGGTTCACTTTCCCTGAGAATCACTGCGGGATGCAGCTTTTGTTAACTTTTTATGTAGAGCCGTGTTATTTTACTTCAGGGATAACTTCCTCACAAGTGAACTGTGCCTGTCTTGCAGGAAGAGAATGAATCGTTTCATTAACTGTAAGCCTCTTATACTTGAGTCAATTATTCTTCACCATGTTGTACAGCGCTAATCCATCCACCCTAGGAGGGCTGATTCACCTAATTGCTCTACAAAGCCTCTTATTAGGTATAGAAAGGCTCACTTCAGGAGAGTTATAATGCGCGTCAGGAGGGCGACATATCAATAAGCTCAGTTGTAAAGTTAACTCGTTTTACATCCTGAATGCTTAGAAAGGGTCTAGCACATCTTAGAAATAGAGTAATTTTCAATTACTTTAAAATTAAAATATATTTTCTGTGCTATCTAAGTTCAATATCATCATATATTCTCAGCACAAAAATAACTTCAGGGAAATGAAATGCAAAATTTGAGAGAAAAAAATAGATGCAGCTTTGCTTCTGAAATCTTTAGGGACAAAAACGAAGACCTCGATGTGGAAAGAAAGCCGAAGGATAATGCGATGATCCTGCAGATCTAATTTAGAAGAGTCATGTGATGAGCTGCAGTGCTCTGAGCTCACTTACAGTTTTAAAATTGGATATTAAGGGCCTGCTTGACGGATGGTGGTACCAAACCGATGAGGAAGACAGACTGGAGGAGAATTTTCTAGGTAGGACAAAACAAGAAGTAAAGATGACTCCTCAATAAAGACTGCAGGGCCGGGGCAGCGTTGCCAAGTACAAGGCTGTCACCTTCGAGAGAGGGCGACACCGTGTCACTGACGAAGCATAAGGTTTGCCTGCAGAATGACACGGAGACAAGGTGAATGAGGCCTCTTAGCCATGCTGGTGAATCAAGAGCCGTATTTATATTAAAAATCTCCAACTGTATTAGTTTTTCTGGTAATGAGAAAGGTTCATTGAAGGAAGGAACATGCTTATCTGATTATTGGTTTTTTTAAAATTATATTTATAATTTGTTAAATTACTGAAGACAGCTAAATTCTTCAAACAGTGAAAGCACAGCTCCTTACTAAGTGTGAGTGCAATGAAGGCCTTGTAATTATGTTGTAGGTGAGGCGGAGGCACAAGGAAGATCAGCTCAGAGGAAAGGGATATTTGGAATTCATCTAGACAGCACAGAACTTTCATTAACATCAGCGGGTCAAAGAGTTTTTAAGCTAATGAGACCTTGTATAAACTCAAGTTTTCATATTCTTTCACACATTTTTCTGTGCCATTCAGAAAGGTAAGCTTATTTTTAGTGAGTAAACAATAAGCCAGCCATGGTGATGCATGCCTGCAACTACAGTACTTGGGAGGCTGAGGCAGGAGGATCTTTGGGAGTTCAAGGACAGGCTGAACTACATAGTGAGTTCAGGACCAGCCTAAATGACAAAGTGAGATCTTGTCTCCAAAAAACAAAAAAATAAAAACAAAAAAAGGTAAATACCAATAAGAACAAGCAACATAAATAAAAACACTAATTATTATATGGAGATCTATTCTTCAGTATCTCTAAAGTCTAGGAACCCAGTGCTTCTAAAGCAAGGATTTCACAATGTGCCTTTCTGATCTCGTACCACAGAAGGCGCTCCATGCTCCTCGGCATTCCCCTTCCTAGAGAGCAATGCAATTAGGGCACAGCTGGCAGAAGAGGCAGGCGTGCTGATTGCCCAGCCCACATAATTAGGCCCACATAGAAGCTGTGAGAAATCAGATGGCAATCAGAAAAATAATGCTAATACTAGGTAGCAACCCCGACTTTGTGAAAACGGTATGCTTGGCCTGTCCCAATCAGCATCACGGAGGCACACAACAGAAAACACAGAGAAACAATGGGGTTTTTTACAATTTAGCAGATGATGAAGAGCAGCAATCTTCTTCATGCGCCTAACAACGCTATTTACCTCAGTGAAAAAAATGAAGCTCCCATTTAGGGAGGGGTAGGACTAGAGATTGACCCAGGGCTTCACGCATGCTGAGCAAGGGTTTTACTACTGAACTACATCCCCACCCCTTTATGTTTTGAGAGAGGGTCTTGCTAAGTTGTCTAGGCTATCCTTGAACTTGTGACCCTCCTGCTTCAGCATCCCAGGTAGCTAGGATTCCAAGCATGCACCACTGACCTCTATTTGGAGCTTAGAGTTTAATAACAACTGTAGATGCTGCATATCTTGGCCACTGTTTTCTTTTCATGAAAAAAGGTGAGAAGTCGGGTATGGCTGCACACACCAGTAATCCCAACACTCAGGAAGCTGAGGCAGGGAGGATCCCCCCAGAGTTCGAGGCCAGCCTGAACTATATAGTGAGATCCTGTCTCAGAAAGAAAGAAAGAAAGAAAGAAAGAAAGAAAGAAAGAAAGAAAGAAAGAAAGAAAGAGAGAAAGGGAGAGAGACGATACAAAAGAAAAAAGGTGAGAGGCATAAAAATCACGCTAAGAATTTAACCAACAATTAAGAGATAAACAACCAATATCTCCTTGCTTGAAGGCGAATAAAAAGAAAAGTAAGACATCTGGGGAGAAAATAAAACAGGCTCTTACCATGCCAAATAATTCTTCCAAACCTGACATTGTAGGGCAGCTTTGGAAGTCACATCTGTCCCATTTTATCAGCATATCTCAGACACCTGTCTCTGTATGCTGCAATCTAACAAATCATTACATGTTAAAAACCAGGTTTGGGGGCAGGGGTGTAGCCCACAGGTACAGCACTTGCCTGGCACACAAGGTCCGAGGTTCGATCCCCGGTACCTTCCTCTACATACACAAATGTCAGTGAAGCTGCGGCAATCAATTCCTGCTTGCAAACCATGCTCAGTGCTGCGTTCTGTAGGCTGTGGAAGGCGGTTTGAAATACCCGCACCCTGACAGGGACGGGATTACAGCTACTTTCTGAAGAGAAATACTCACCAACTGTACCCCACTGGAGACAGAGATCTGCCACAGACTCCGGACAATATATTATGTTCATTATTAAAATAAATCCCAGGGCGTCTACACAGAGTGAGGTGCGTCGAGATACCCCATGTTGAAATAGGCTACAATTCACTTCTTTGCCAGGCAGCTTCTCTTTTCCCCACAAGCGAACTCCTCATCAACAGGCTCCCTCTAACTTCCGAATGTCGCGGCTCCGCCGAACGGTGTTGGACACCCCAGCCCCACCCCCAGCGCCCCAAAGCAGCCTCTTCTCTCTGCAGCTGCTGAAGGCCACAAAGAGCTTCTTGTGTGATCTGACTCCGAATGCACCCCAAACTAGACACATTGGACAGCCTCGTGAATGCTTCATTCAGAGGGATCTCAAACGTGTCGGACGTCCTAAAACATCACGGCGGCTGAGGAGGTCTTTAGGAAGTCTTGGGGCAGGAGGTTGCATTCTGCCCTGGCCTGCGAATTCCTGGCAGGTCGGAGCAAAGGACGCGAGAGGGGTTTCCGCAGATTCCTAGGCGAGCAGGGGCGGCGCGAGCTCCCTCCCTCTGCCAGCAGCCCGGGATGGGGCTCCTTCCACGCTGTCGATCTCCCCGCCAAGTGTGTCTTCCCGCCTACTTCTCTGTTTTAAGTGCGTTTGCCCTCAGTCTAGTCACACTCTAGCATCGAGCCTCCACTCCTACCCGAGAGTACTTTGTAAGATCTGTATTGCACACGCCGTGTACTCTGCGCGGGCGGAGCCCCTCTGTTCACACCTCCCGCTGCTCATGCTCATCTAAACCTGCACTGCCTTCACAGCACAACAGCCTGTTTCTGTGTAGGGATTTGTTTCATGTCTAAATCTCCCAGTAGACACCTGATCTGGACCGGACCAGGAGCCACGGCTCACTCAATCCACGGGGCCTGGGGCCCTAGAGCAGGTCTCCTATACAGTAGGCCAGCAATTAACATTTATTTTATTAAATGAATAAGTTACAGCAAAAGAAGAAACAGTGGAAGCCAAGTAACACTAAAGGATTTTTTTTTAAAAAAAAACAGGGTCTTACTAGATAGTTCAGGCTGGCTTTGAGTGTACTATATAGCCCAGGGTGGCCTCAAATTCACGGCGATCCTCCTGCCTCAGCCTCAGAAGTGCTGGGATTACAGGTGTGCGCCACCACACCAGGCTTAGAGGATTTATTCTGAAGGAATTAAAGAATAATATTAAAGTATCCACAGCCTCTCAGACGGGTAGCGAGCTTTTCACTGGAGATGACGCCATTTCAAGGAAATCATTTCCATCACCTGCAGTCTGTCCCCTGCATTACAGACTCAGCCCACCATGCACGACCTGCTCTTAGGAAAGTTGCCTCGCCTCTCCCTCCTGGGTGGTCTCCCGGGAGCGTGGCCACCTCCACGATGGGGCTTCTCTGTCTCCCGTTAGAACCTGTGCTCCTGGAAGACAGAAGCTGGGCCCGTACCGGCTTTGACAGACCCAGTGCCACTTCTTTTTCCTTGTTTGCCCCGCAGCCCACTGGATGAAACAAGATGGCGACCAAGAGAGGGCACCGGGCGTGTTCGGCCTTACCGACCGCTTGCCCCTAGTGCGCTGAAAGGAAATTCTGTCAAGGAAAACCTTCCTGTACCCTGTGAGCGAGACCTAGACGGGTGAGGACAGGTTTGCTAGAGGAACAAAAGCATAAAATTTTTCTGCTCACACCGCATCGGAAGCTGCGGCACACAACCTGCTGGCCTGATGGAAGTGGGGTTCGTGGAGCCCCCGGGCCACTAACATCAATTCAGGGACAGCGGAGAGGAGCTCTGGCTGCCAACCAGAGATGTTAGCCTTCATTCAGCTGCCAGTCGTTGAACATCACAGTTCTTGTGCAAAGCTGCAGTCTGCATCTTGGAGGAATGGTAGAGACAGGGAAAAGTGAACTGAAAGCAGCAGCCGCATCGTCTGGGCCCAAGGTAAGCGAGCGCTGGTGCGAACGGAGCAACGGTCTAACACTCACGATCCCCCTGTTCCCGGCCCCTGGCTGCACCCCGCCTGTCTGAGTGGCTTTCCCTACTCCAGGGGCCACACTGGCAGCCACAGACTCCCTGCCTCTGGCCTCCCCTTTCTCCTTTGGACTTCGTGCTGGGAAATCCTGCTTTGTTGGCCAGACTTTCTTCCGGGAAAGGTTTGCAGAAATGGATGCTCAAAGCCCATGAGTGAGAATTAGCAAAAGGATAAAAGGTTTTTCTCTACTCACTTCAAAGTGGTGACTGTCCCCAACCCTAGCTCCGGGGCTCTGAAGCATGGCATAAATTCTGGTGAGGAACAGGAAGCTCTAACAACTGTCACTATTTGAGGGGATTTCTTATTGCCAAACCAACTTGGATACAAAAGCAATGCTGGAGCATTTATAGGCAAACAGCAGAATTCATTCTGGTTATACTAAGCAAAAAAAATGTATCCAAGGATATTAAGACCCTCACAGAACATCCACAGGACGGACACTAAGTTTACCTGCCACCCGCCGGATCATGACAGTGATGCCCTGGCACTGCTGCCGCCTCCTGGCCATCACTGGTCATGCGCAAGGCGATGCCACTCTGAGAAAGACAAGAGCCCAGGGCTGCTGAGCTTGCCCGCAGAGCCAAAGAACCCACTCAGCTGCTGCCCAACACCCCGCATTTCACTTCACAAATTAAGATAGCAAGTTCAATAAACGCATGTGTCCAGCTACCCTGTACAGTGAAAGTTGGGAAACAGAGAACAAACGTAGAAAAGGTCGCCACTACACAACTTGTTCTCATGGAGAAAGCAGTGAACAACCCAAGCACTGACATAGTACTTGCAATACTCACATGTCCTGCAGAGCCACTGAGGAGAGAACCCTCCAGAGCTAAGCATCCGAGAAGAGAATTGTTCTCAGCAAATCTGAAAAAAGCATTTTGCTGATATGCGTAATATCTGCAACACTATCTTTTCAAAGCATAATTTAGTAGTAATTTAATGGAAAGTAAATCTTTTTTTTTTTTTTTTTTTTTTACTTTTTTCTGGTACCAGGAACGGAACTCAGGACTGTGCACTTGGAAAGTAAATCCTACAAAAAACCTGCATCTGCTGTTCAGTTTTCCTTTCAGTAAAGTGAGGATCTTTAAAAAGTTTTCAGCACCTGCCTGGCAAGCTCAAGGTCCTGAGTTTGATTCCTGATTCCAAATAAATGAATAAATAAATAAAAATACAAAGTTTTATCAAAACACAAATGGAATTTTTATAGATCTCATAACTCTGAAATACTTTTTTCATAAAACATCTAAAGATTATAATAAAACCATTAAATATGAATGTTCCTATCCAGCTTTTTTTTTTAAATTAGAGAAATATCATCTTAGATAAAGGCATTTGCTGCCGTTGTAACCCACGGATAATTTAACAGTGCAAGGCTGGATGACATTTGCCCAAGATATTTCTGCAACTGTCCACGATGCACAGACCAGTCAGGAGATCGGCAGGGGTGGGACAAGCAGAGTGTCCGCAGGCTGCTGTCCAGAGAAGTGTCTCTTCCTGCATCCCCTCAGACAGCACTCCTCATCCAGGGAAGAGGCTCTAGCAGGGCGCAGTAAAGGGGGCAGAGCATCTACCCCGGCGGTGGCTTTTCCCTCTATTGTAATAAGCACAGCTGATCAGCAGTTGTTTCACAGTTACTGTACACTGCCGAAACAATCTATCTTACCAAAGTGGGAGTGGCCTGGGGGTATAGCTCAGTGGCATAAGTGCCTGCCTGGCAAGCACAAGGTTGTGAGTTCAATCCCCAGTACCCCCCCCAAAAAAAGAAATATTAACATTTTAAAAAACAAAACAAATCAAAACAAAACTGCAGTATATCTTCCCAGGGATATAGCTTAGGGGCGTAAGTGCTTGCCTGGCAAGCCTGAGGTCATGAGTTCGATTTCTGGTACTGAAAAACAAACAAACAAACAAACAAACTGCAAAGTGGGGGGACATTTCAGAGCAATTCTTTAGAAAGTTGTTGAGGACTAATCACAAATTTCCGTACTGGCTCTTAACTTTTTTTATCATTTCATTTTTCCAGCTGCCTTTCCTCCTCTATGGACAAAGGAAATGAATTCCCAAAGACTTTTTTCCATAGCTTTGACTATACCATACAATTAATTACTGCCCCAAATCCAATTCCGCAGTGTGCTCTTCAAGGTTAACGACGGAGCATAACAACAATAATAACATAATGAGGCTAAATGGCTCATTTTAATAAATCCACAGAATCTTGACAACTTCAAACTTCCTCACAGCGCTGCCCACCCAGAGTGCCTGAGCTTACTGCCAGGTTTAGTTCTGGCTCAACCTGTGTGTGTCACCTTGCCCAAGTTACTTCATCTCTCAGTGCTGGTAAAACTGAGGAGAATGATCCTGAAAGAGATTTCCAAACTCTTATTTTATCTGTCATGTCCATGACAGCACTGGTCGTGTCCACCCTGAGTTCTACCTTCTGAAACAAATGCGTGGGCTTCGACCACTTATGGGAAGCGAATCACAGACTAGGCGACAAATGATGGCTGCTTCACCACTGAAAATGAGGTGAATAAGTTCACTGAAGGCATGGTCTGGAGGGAGACTAGAAAAAAGTTACCTACGGGGCAGGAAGGAAGGGAGGAATCTGGTAACTGGAGCACTGTGACTAGGTATGGCGTGTTATGGTTTATTAATACCTACAGAGTTCCCCAAAGCCTCACCCGCTCCGAGTTGGGGCTTCAGGAAGGTGACCGTGAGGGGCGCTTAGCTGCCCTGCTGTGAGGAGGTTCAGCTGGTTGGAAGAGGCAGGGACAGGGGCGTGGCCTGGAAGGGTGTCTCCCTCCCTGTCCCCACGCCATGATCGTCTCCTTAGCTCCGCTCCTCCATACCCCTCTGCCCTGCTGCCCCCAGGCCAGCCACCGACTGAAACCTCCTCAACCTGAGCTAAAATAAACCTCTCTTCCCTTAAATCACGTCAGGCATTTTGTCCCCTGGAGGAGAAAAGCAACAAAGACAACTCTGGAGGTACCGTTTAAGGAGAGGGGGAAGCCTGAAGAGACAGTGGCAGGAGAAGGAAATCAACACCACTAGACTCGGAAGCACAGATTCTCAGAGGGGCACAGGTGAGGGCGGCGGGCAGTAGGGGACAGCAGAGGAAGACTTGCAACTGGCCAGGGAAACTGTTCGGCTCGGGAGCAGAATCACGCCGCCCACTCACGGCTCTTAGCTGTGACAACGAGGTGCACAAAGTGGAGATATCTCGTGCAGGTCGCTTTTGTGCTAATACGGTTTGTTCTAACGTTAAAGAGAAAACCGGACAGGTGTCAATGGGTATGCTGGGTCTAGAAAACAATTTCAAAAACAAAGTCACCATGCCTTCCTCATTAGAAGTTTTTGGCTACAGCATCTTTCTTTACCGGGCACTAAGAACTCTTTTGAGATTCACCTAACAAGACATGCTCCAAAAATCTGGGTAATGAATACAATAAACTACAAGCAGAATGGCTTCGGATTACTTTCTGAATTAATAAGTTTCATTAATCATCCGCTTCCTACCACGAGCTCTCCATACATTCTGCGGTCCCTGTCCTCCCATCGACCCACTGGCCGGGTTCGGGTCACTCATTTGGGCAGAAAGTGATGACCAAGACCACTAGTGGGAGTCAGGCCCTAGCTTTTGCAGTGCCTCCAGCATTTTCTTTCTGAATGGAGAAAACAATTAATGGGGGGCAGTGGATGAAAGAGAAGCTTTTAAGATTAAAACAAAAAGCCGGAGCAAAAAGCTTCAGAGATAGAAAACAGGGTAATTCTTGATCAGTTTTACTGATGTGAAATCATCATGAACTGGAAGTGGTGCACGCAGCAGAGGAGTCGTGTAGGGTGTGGAATCTCCTCTGAGGACTTAAGAATGGGGAAGCCCGAGCATTACTTATGCTATGGGTCTGTGCTGTAGGTCTCGTCCGGGGCCAGGTGGCAAGACTGCTTCATCTTTTAAAAGCACAGGAGAGCCTTTGGGGAAACAGAATAAAAATACCAGCTCTGCGCATTATCTCACTTAATCCACACCCCAGCCCTGAGAACTGTGAGCTGGTGTCATTCCCATTGTTTTTATCCAGTTGAGGAAATAGGGGCTGAGCAAGAAGCTGAGGTAGTTTTCAAAGTTCCCAAGGTGGCCAAGTGGTGGGTGAGAATTCAAACCCCGTGTGGGCCCCAGAGCCTCCTCCTAACTGCGGCCCTGGGGAATGGACGCTCTGGTGCTCAGCCGAGGAGAGGCTAAAGGCGGAAGTGCAGTCTGCATAAGAAGCGAATGTTTTATTGGGCGCTGACACGTGCATAACGCTGTAAACTGTCTCAAAGCAGGAACGCCCCAGTGGCCTGGATGCAATCAGGACAGGTCACTGCCAGCCCCAGAACTAAGGCTGCTCTGTGGTCACTACCCATCCCTAAGCTTCCCAGCAACCCTGCGGAATCACCAGATTCGCTGTGCCTAGTTCCGGACGTTGGTGGCTGAGCTGTACTCTGCCATGTTTGAGAGTCATCGACGTGGCTGCATGGAGCGGAGGCACAGGGTCTATCACTGTTGTTCATTAGGAACACCTCTAATCCATTATATTATTCGCACATTTTTCCCCTCCTTCAGGGAACACAGCCATTCCCTGTGGTGGGGATGTTACTAGAGAGAGAACTGACTGGGTCAGAGGGTATACACATGTTTAGCTTTAGGAAATGCTGCCACATGGTTTTTCAAAGAGGAAACGCTAGTAAAGGAACTTAAAGGTTTTCATGCCTAGTAAATGGGCACCCAGTAATAACACTTTAAACTACTAAGGGAACCATAACAACGATAAGAGGGCCATTCTTAAGTATCAGAAATAGTGAAGCAACCTTAAAAATCATCTGCATGATGGAAGTCTCGCTTGGCAAAGGCTCAAGTAATAAAAGCTAATGAGAAACCAGGTTGGATGGGGCTTGGAAGAGTAGTGGGGCAGGCTACAAACTTGGGCTGATGGGAGTGCATAGCCGCTGGCTGAGTGTGGACCTGTGAGGGCCCCCCGTGCTGAGTGAGATGGGAACCTTCACACCTCTGGGCCTTGTCTTTTTCACAAGTCAGGCTCTAAATTCTATTTTGGGTGCGGTGTCGGGAGGCATAGATAAAGAGAGAAGGTTTTCAGCTTGTCTGAAACAGCAAGGCCCAAGATAACCTTGCCAAAGCCGGCACATGTAAAAGTAAGGGGTGTGCTTTGCTGAAAAAACCAAAACGCAGAGCCAGAAGCAAAGGTTAAGTTAGCTGGGCTGGTACACCGGGGCACCCCTAGGAGTTTTAACATCAACTTAAACGCTTGTGAAATACTTTGGGATCAGGTAAGGAAGCTTTTACGGGGAAAATGATTTGAAATGATTTGGCCAAATGATTATAACAATTTAAAACATGCTCCTGAGTTCTTGAGTTACTGCATTAAAACATATTTTCCACCCCACCAAGACATGTCCTTTTTTGTCACTCCTCCCCTTTCCCTGTGACATCTGTCAATACATGAAACAAATTCCACTGAGTTTGCCACTTTCCCCTACTTTTGTGTTAAGCTTTTATCAAAAGGTACATTTCTTTACTTTTCCTGGAGTTAAGAGCTTAATTTTTATTCTTTGTTTGAAAATAAACACATGTAAGTTTACTAATTTTCCTCTGCACGTAGTTTTAACCACATCCCAGTAGTTTCAAATACTTATCATACTCGAAAGCATCTGCTTTTATATTTAAATACAGCCCTTTTCCTTCTATTTTTAAGTGCTACACTAAATGAATTTTAAAATAAACCAACACACGGCCTTATGTTGAACAGAATCCATCTCGATGGTATTGATAAAATGTTTGTCATTCTTGGGAGTTTTTAAAATTCTGCCAGCATCCACCCTGCTTCTTTACACATGAGGATGTGCTTTAGAAAGAGACCACACCCTGTCATGTGTCTAACATTAGCGTCTTTGTCTTTGCTTTGCGCTGTTTCAACAAGACCCCAAACCGAGCCAGCTGTACAAGCAGCGTACAAATCCCTGTCATCGCTCCTCAGCCTCCTCCTCCTTGACCTGTTGACAGAGGAGGTCAAGACCAAGACCAGCGCTGGGGGCGGCAAAGAATTCTGTACAGATAGCGATTCCTTTTTGTATTTACATACTTTGGAAAGTGAGATTAAGTACAGAAGAAAACCACTACCAAACCCCAAAAAATGAAATGATGGTTGTGAGTTTGCTCTACACAGCAGTCTGAGAGTCTGAGACTACGGAAGGCAAAAGTGAAAGAAAAACAAAGTTTTTCTTTTTAAATCTGAAGTGACAAAACAGCACTAAGCCTTGTGAGGTTTGCAGCACCATGAAAACAAATCCCCTTATTTACATCTGTGAATAGGGGCTGCATTTATAGCTCCAGATAAATGGCAAGTCAGAGAGCAGTGGGATTACCAGGGTCCAGGTATTTACATATGAAGGCTAGAAAGAGGCGGGTATGTAGACTTTGACCCTTACCAATACCCTTACCAATCCACTTAGGAAACTGAAATTGAAAAGTGAAAAAAATCCTCTTTGGCACTGCAGCGAGACAAAAATACCAGTCAGATTTTCAGAGGCCACGTAGCATTTAAAACACACATGACAGCAAGAAAATAGTGGTTAACAGTCGTGGAGTCTAGCCAAGTTCCAGGCAGGCTTTGCATGCATTACCCCATTTAAAGTTCACAAAGCTCTTAGGAGTTTGGGAATGCCTGTTTTAGGGATTAAAGAACTGGGGCTGGGAAGTTAAGTGACTTGCCCTACTGCCACATAATTCCACCAGCCAAGCCGAAGTCTTTAGCGACTAGAAAGACCCCAAGAGCCTGGGAATGGGATGCCAAACCATGCTCCTTATTTATAACTCCTACATTCCCTCTGTCAAGTATGTGATCCACACTCCACTCTGTATGTTATAATCTACTGGTGTGACGGGTAATCTCGCTTGTCAATTTGAACGGATTAAGAGATTTCTGGACAGGTGATCAAATACGGAGGACAACAACCTCATTAAAGGGTTAATCCACTGATGAGTCCATGGTTGAATGTACTATGAAGAGGGCCTGGTTGGAGGAAGTAGGTCATGGAGCCATGACCTTGGGAACTCTACTGACCCCTGGCCCCATCCTGTGTAGGGTTTTTCCAAGCTGCTCTGTCTTCTAGCTGCTATGAGCTAAGCAGCTTTCCCCTGCCATACCCTCCCACCATGATGTCTCTGACTTGGAACTGATGACCATGGACTACACCTCTGAAACCATAAGCCACAATAAACCCCTCTTCTCTTACATCATATGTGTCAGATATTTTGTCCCAATACAACTAAAAACTGGCAGATTATACACGTAAGACTCAGGTGAGATGACTATGGACAGAAAGCAAGTTATCTGACATAATTATAATGCTGTATAAATAAATATAATTCTGGATGATTACACGATAAGCCTAAAATACCAAAATTCTGTGGCCTGTATTACTTTTAAAAATATATTTCTAATATTCAGAGAATAGTGGAGTTAAATAGAAATAATAGAGAGCAGCAGAACAGTGGGAATGAGACAAAGGGTTCTAGTTTAGAAAGAAGGGACGCACAGTTATTAGAAGAAGAAAACAAAATCAAAGCAGATCTGAGTTAGCAACTGTGCCAAGTCTTAGAGTCAGGAAGAAAGGAAATGGAAGAGTGACAATTTACCTGCTTGCTGGCCTTCAAACACCACTGTGTAGCAGGTGTGCTCTCACTCTAAATATGTGCTCTCACTCTTTTGGAAAAAATAAGCATGCCGAGATAAAAAGGAGAGACTGAACTAGCTGGGCGTGGTGGCACACGCCTGTAATACTAGCACTCGGGAGGCTGAGGCAGGAGGATGGTTGGGAGTTTAAGGCCAGCCTGGGCTACAAAGTGAGCTCAAGGCCAGCCTGAGCTGCACAGCAAGACCCTGTCTCAAAAAGACAAAAACAGAAAAAAGAAAAAAGAGACTGAATTAGAAAAAGCAAGACAATTTAAACCATATCTAGATGATGAAATTAATGTTCAGTTGTAGATCAACTAAACTCTCATTTCGAGGCTGAAGATATAAGAGCAGTGAGACAGCACATGTTTAGCCTGTGTGAGCCCTTGGTTTTGATCCCCAGAAGCAAAATACCAAAACCAAACTCTCACTTCCAAAGCAGGGATTCACTTTCAAATTCCTTACACATATAAAATAATGAAAGCAAGCAAAAAAAAAAAAAAAGCAGCTTTTATAGCCTTGTTGTAGTCATGATCCATTGAGTAGCCTATCTCTGAAATTTTCATTCTTTGACTAGTCATTCAAGAAATTATCTATAATCATTTGGTATTTCTGAGAGGGCTAAATGCGTAACTCATGATTTGTTCTGTAAGCAAATGTAGGCAGTGGTCACTTAATTTCTACAAAGGTGAGTGATTAGGCAGGAATAGCAATTCAATGTCTATTATCAGCCTAGGCAGAGTTAATAGTTCTCTAATTTCATATTCAATTATTTTAATGTTTAACATGACAAGTTCACTACACTGGTGAAACATAGCCCAGATTTAAGTCATTTATCCTGTACATGACAGGTAAAATGAGTACCCTTTACACGTGAAGGAGGAGAGTACAGTATTTCTGAAATGGAGTCAAAATCAAATGCTATCGTTTGAATAATAGGGGATTAGTATGTTTCAAGTATTTGAGGTTTGAGGGGCGCTTTGACAAGAGCTCGGGTCTCACATGGCAACATTAGAAAAGCAGTGCTAAGAAGTAAACAGCTCAGATGTCCTGCTTTGATAAAACACTTGGAAAATTTGAGAATGGGCCTTTGATATTCTACTACCAAAAACAATCTTCATTCCTTTGATTTATTATTGTTAACTTTTCCGGCACAAAGTCAACATATAATGGTGTAAGATCCCTTTGGTTGATTTTTCCACAGAAACTCTCAGAAGTCTGAGACACACTCGGGGGGGGGGGGGTTAGTCTTGGGTCGACCATGATGTTCCAGAGTTCAAAGAAAGATTTTGGATCAGGCAGAAATAAAGGCCCCATACAGGTGTCTGAAAGGGCATTTGATTTTAGTGTTTGTCAGACAATTCAAGGACAAGTCCAGTGGAAATTAAATCTTCCTAATAAAAAGGTTCCCCAACAGATACTCCCTGCCCTCAGCTTTGTCTTGGGTTTTGCTGGTATATTATTTTCTGCAGCCTTACTAAAAGCTCACTCAATTAATTTTGCTCTTAGGAAAGCCAAGCCATGTGCTATTGTAACCCAGGAGCATGAGTCTGCTACCTTAAATAACACCCCCTTATGACCTCACAGTTCTGTGGACCGGCAGTCCAGTGGGCTTAGCCAAGACTCTTGCTTATGGCCGCCAAGCCCTGCATCAATATATAGCTGATGTGGACTCTGATCTAGAGGCTGTGCAGGAGAAGCTGCTACCAAGCCCATTCAGGTTGCTGGCAAAATTTAGTTGCTGGTCACAACTTCCTACTGGGCCCCTCCACCTTCCAACGTCAGCATGCTCCCTCTGGGCCTCAGAAGTCTCCGCTTTCCCTTCCGCCTTACCTGGGAGACAGCCCTGCTTTCAAACACTTCTGCGGTTACATGAGAGGGACCTGGTTCATCCATGCTAATCATCCCTTTGGAAAGTCACTGATTCGTAACCTCAACTACATCTACAAAGTCTCTTTTGCCCCCATAGGCATGACACTAAGGGACGAAGGTCTAGGTGGCCCACATGTCTGTTTCCTGCAGTTGGTATGGTGGAGAAGGAATTCCCACCGTATGGGTTTCTCCATTCCAGATGACTCAGACGGACCATTTAGTTTGATATTTAATAGTCACTTGTGGGTTACAACGGGCCGCATGCTGGTGTCTCCCCAAATTCATGTGCTGAAATCCTTCGCCCCAATGCAATCATATTAGGAGGAGGGGCCTTGGGGGTAGTTAGGTCATGAGGGTGAAGCCCTCATAAATGGAATTAGTACCTTTCTAACTGGGACCCCGAGAGTTCTTTCATTCTCTCTTGTCAGGTAAAATACAAAGAGAAGATGGCAGTCCACACACTGATAGAATAGGACCCTCACCAAACCCGTGCCAACATGCTAATCTCAGACTCCATTCTCCAGAACAGTGAGAAATAAATTTTTGTCATTTATAAGCCACATCATCTATGGTACCTTGCTATAGAGGCTGAACTCCCATGTAAATCCATCATTAAATTATTTATCTGTATTTTTTTTGTACCGGGAATCACACTTAGGACCTTGCGCTTGCGAGGCAGGCACTTATGCCACTGAGCTATACCCCTGAACCTATCTGTATTTTCTTGAATGAATTTATATTTTTGTTTTCATCACCAGCCTCCTAAGTTGTAAGTACCACACACGTACCTGGCTTTGGCTGATAACATCCATGTTTATTTCCTTATAGAATAACTGTGGTACTGTGTCCCAAACATAGTTTTCCAGGTGAAATCCCAATTATTTCTTGAACAAAACTTAGGTAATCCCAAGGATTTCTTGGCATAGATCCTTTTCCTTCCCAGAGAAATTCTTTGTGTGTTTCACGTTCACGCTAATTACTCACAGTGAATAGCCGGAGTGAGTGATGGTATTCCTAGTGTGAACAGTCCATACCTTTCTACAATGGGACACAGGAGTGCTTGTATTTTGCCTCTAACACTAAACCAGAGCTATGCCAGAATTTTCCTGCATTATTTTGAAGATTCTTAATTCTTAGTGAATTGGTTCAGCCAATATTCCCATGGGTCTCGGCACGGAGGTGAATGAATAACACACATTCCCTGCCTCACTCTGTGCTGACTGCCTTGCACAGGAAAACAGACAGCTGTGTGACAGTGTGCGAGGCAGAACAGGCGAGGGATGAATAGGCAGCCTTGGAATGTTATGCAGAGCTTCCAAGAGGAGGTAACATGTGAACTGAATCCTATCAATCCCATCTAAATGGCAGCTGGCACAAAGAAGAGAAACAGGTATTCTGTCTAGGCAGAGGGTCCTGGAACAGGCAGAGAAAGGTGACACAGGTGGGGTACAGGGATGGGGAAAAGGTTAGAGAATTGAGGCTGAGGAGGGAAACATGAAAAGCTCCTCCATAGTACGGTTGGTCACATATGGGTACTTTATCCTCAAGGCAATGGGAGTGGGTGGGAAATGAGGAATTTTTACCAGAGAGAAGCATGTCGCGGTCTTTTATTCCCATTCTAGACAGTGTGGAGAAGGGATTCTAGATAAGTAGCCTAGACTCCGCAGCAAATCAGGAGTCTTTGCTAGGCACAGAAGGATGAGATGACACCAGTTGACTCACTCCCCAGAGCAGAGGGGGCTCTGGGAGGAGAGAGGAACGAGCTCCGGAACACAGTAATGAGGCAGAAGGGACAGGAAGAGGAAGAGAAGGCAAAGCGGAGTTCGAGTTCCTGCTACATTCTGGGCACTTCATTTCATTTGAGGCCCCTCAAAACCAGCCTGTGAAGTAGGAAGGGCAGTCACTTCTATTATCAGGTGAGAACAATTTCCCAGGCAGGTAAGTAGCTTCTTCAGAGTAAAGAAATACTTGCTCCAGGACCTGAAACGCTCTCTGATACCTCAGTTAAGGGTCTTCTACATCACAAAGAAAAAGTTTATTCTTGGTTAACAATACAAATGGAGCCTGCCGTGGTAGCACACGGCTGTAATCCCAGCACTCAGGAGGCTGAGGCAAGAGGGTCACCATGAGGACTGCATACGAGACGCTGTCTCCAAAAGTAAATAAAATAAAATAAAAATAAAATAACACTGTGGAAGCTTTCAGGAATATTGTGAATATATAATTGAGCAAGTTCTCAGTTGGGAACTAAAATAATCAATTAAAAATAAGACAAAGGTTAAGAAGACAACCAATCAGAGGCTGGAAGTTCCTATAACTTTTAATATACGTAACAGTTCACAGCACTAAAGGAGAGAGAAAGGCCTACTGCAGCTAGGCACTCACTCAGCAGATCTTACCAGAGTGCTCTCTGTTCTCACAGCGCTCTCTGACAGAAGGTGCTGAAACACCTTGCTCCTGCAGTACCTAGCACAGACAGAAATGCACGGTGGCCAGGTTGCTAACGTATTTTCAGAGAAAATGGAGAATATGTGCTGGAGAGAAAAATCAGAATAAAATGCATACTATGAAACCCTACTACAAAATAACCCAGTGGATCTAAGAAAAGAAAAAGGTAGGAAGATCAAATGAAATGAAACTACAGTGAATATTCGAATGAGTATTTTACCAAAAAATACATACTTAAGTAATATGCTAAGAGAATGTGATTGTATATTTCTAAAAATAAATACATTTTTCTTCTTTTCTGCAATCAATTGCTCATTCATAAGACTACCATTACTTTTTTGTGCATTTTTTTTTTTAATCAAGAGGGAGGAAAGCACCTAGACGAAAGCTGTGCTTCCCCGGGGAGAGTAAGTCCTCAACGCCTGGGTCAAGAGCAGTGTAACCACTTCAGCGTGGGGCTTGAGCGCAGCTGGCAGGAACCTGGCCACTTCCAGAGCGCGGGCTGCCACTTCAAAGACTGCGTACCGGGCCATGCCCCTTCACCCTGTCACCACAAATCCCAGACTCACTTCTTCTGAATGTTTGAATTATAGAAACAAATTAACTTTGCTCTTCCTCTATGACCAGTTTCCCCTCTTACAATCCATTAGTGCTGCGAATTGTTCCATTAGATTTTTCTATTAGGCCATGTCTTAGTTACTTTTCTCTTGTTGCTGAGACAAAATACCCAACACCCAGAATTAAGGAAGGAAAGGTTTATTTAGCTCACAGTTTGTGGAGGTTTCAGTCCATACTCAGTTGGCTCCAAGGCAGAGTGGCCCATGGCAGAAGGCAACAGTTCACGGTGGCAGAAGACAGCAAAAGCAACAAGAGCAAAAAGGGAGGAGCAGCAACAAGCAGCCTCTTTCCCTCCCTTACACTGTATGCAAACCACCTGCCCAAGGGTGGGTGTAACACTGACACCCATAATCCCAACATTGCACCATGAATCAATCATAAACTCTAGAAGCCCACCCATGACTGCATGAGGCTTTGGGTGAACATCCAGACACAAACTATAGTAGGTCACTTTAAAAAAATACGACTTGAAAAGTTGAAGATCTTTCTTGTTCTGTTTATTGCCTCACATTTTCAGTCCTACCAGAGGAACGAGATCTACTTTTATATTTTAAGCGACCCTCAAGAAAGTCCATTAATTTTCATAGAAAGCTGGGTGTGGTGGCTCCAGCCTGTAATCTCAGCACTCCAGAGGCTGAGGCAGGGGCAGCACAGTGAGCCCAAGGCCAGCCTGGACTACATAGCGAAACCCTGTCTCAAAAATAACCAAAAAACAAAACAAAATGAAAATGAAGGTTCAAATCCTTACCACCTATGCTACAGTAAACGTACCATCCCTCTACTCAACACTGATCTATCAGCATCCTTCTGATCAAGTTAATGGGTGAGACCTCAAGGGGTTTACAATCTAGTGGGGAGTCAGGGCATCTCAGCTCATTCCTACACAACAAAAGCAGGTTTATGCCCCAAGAACATTCAGGTCCCACTCAGTACTGGGTTGGCTTACCTTTCCCCCTATTTTCATAATGCTACAAAAGAAAAGGCCAGGGTACTCTGAAAGGCCTACCTATCCTGCTTCTTTCTCATGAGAGGGCATTTGCATGCACACTGCGAAGCGTCAACACCAACACACCAGATGCACACATCGAAGTGACCATGAGCTGCCCATGAAACATTGAAGCCTTCAGATCTGGAGAGGCTTCCTCCTGCTCTGCTCTAAGGTGACCTCTGCCAGTAGACAGGGGGATCAATTTTTCAAAATTCCAGCAGTAACTGTATCAGACTTATTTAATGAAGCCCAAAAGTAAGCCTCCGTCTATACAGATTGCTACCTCTAATGCTAAAAGGAGATGGAGCAGAATGGGCTCCTCTCACACCGTGGGAAGACATGGAGCCTCGTTAAGGTCCGGCTGTCTAGGAGCAAGAAACAAGAACACAGCTCGCCTGAGACTTCGTTCTGGGAAACAGAAACGTTTTCCTTTCCGTCTGTGCTGTTAGGCGAGCTCTGTAGTTTAGGAAGGCACTCGCTCCTGCTATGGTTTGGTTCTGGCCTCGGACTGATACTCCTAGAATAAGGAAAATTGCAGCATGAGCTTTCACTCAGAGGGAAATGAGGTTGATGCACAGAAATGCTACCATCTCACCTATGTCTTAAAAGATTTATTGTGGCTACTGGGTTGGAAACAGGCTGTAGAGCGAAGCTGTTGTTCTCATAGGTGAGACTCAGGCCAGCAGGTAGCAGTGAAGTGAGGAAGAAATAGAGTGCAGACAGAAGTCTTTTTAACAGAGTCCATGGGTTTTTCTGACAAACAATGCAGGGTACTGAGAAAGAAAAAAAGCACACATGAGTTCAAGGCTTTTGGCCTGGAAAACAGGAAAGATGGATTTGCCACTGAAATGAGGACATCACGTGGGATAGATGTATGTGTGGGTGGGTGGGTGGGGTAAGATCAGTTTGATTCAGGTGGATACTGGAGATGGCAGCTGGATATTTATATCTGAAGTTTATGGGAGGGATCTGGGCTAGAGAAAAAATTTTGGAATTTCCCCCAGATACCACATGCTAGATTTCCTTTCTGGAAAACACTACCATCTCACCTCACCAACAGGGCAAAGCGCTCTTGCCCCTAAGTAGCGCATTATCTTAGAGCTGAAGCAAGATCCTCGCACAGTGAGGACAGCTCTGCTCCAGCAGCGTCTGTCCCCTTTTCTCTACAGAGCACTCGTAGGCTCTGGACTGCTGAAGGGCGGCGTCAAGCAGGAGACACAGGAAGTCGTCAGGTGCAGAGCTGGAAGGTCCCCTACCAAACCGGAAAGGAAGGCAAAGGGAAAAGTCAAGGGGATCTCACCAGACTGATTCCAAAAGAACAGGGGTGGGGACCGAGTCTAAACACAAAATTCATCCATTTATGTAGGCCCTATAATTTTATATTGTATTTTTGTTTGCTTGTTTTTTAATTTTTTTTGGTTTTGGTTTTTTTCTGGTACCAGGAATTCAACTCACGACCTTGTGCTTGCCAGGCAGGCACTGTGCCACTGAGCTAAATTCCCAGCCCCTTATATAGTATTTTTGATGTACTTGTATTTTTTACTGTAACCCATCCCATAAGGTCAGGAAAAGAATTTTCCACTTGTAGAGGGAATCATGTTTGCATTCAAAAAGTTTTGGACTTTGGAGCACGTTGGATTTTGGATTTTCAGATTTGGGGTACCCCATTTGTTGTTTTAAATGCCCTCTGTAATGTTCTTTTAGACAGCTCTTATACTCCCTGGTCCTCTCAAGTAAAGAAAATGGGCCGCTTGCTACTGATACAAGGAATATAGAGAGAAAAGAAATGACCCAAAAATCAAAGGGAGCTCACAATCAATTTTCAGCACAGCACTCAACCTAAAATAAACACATTGCAACCTATACATGTCTCTCATTTAGCTTTAGAGAGGTTTTGTTAAGGAATAAAACACTTCCATAAAAGGCACCCTCTGAATAATCCAAAACTTGCTTTTCATTTTTATCAAGTACCTGTTTTGCCAGGAAACACTTCCAAAAAGGAAAGGTTTTGTTTCAATCTCTGTGGCAGCAAATACCTCCGTTAGGGCAGTTAGAATAGAATCAGGACCCTCACTCCAGCTTCATGGCTTTCAAGGTATTTGTGTAGCTGCAGTGCTCATTTTGTCAGCATATGCAACTTGCAGCTCTCAGTATTCACACGAGTGTACTCACACAATCCAAGACCAAAAAACTTCCTAAAGGTTGGTACAAATATGCTGCAGTAAAAAAGGAAAACACATCTGCCTTTTTCACCATACAGAAACACCGTCTCTGCAAATGATGGCCCAAATCAGTCTTCACTTTTGCAAGCCCAACTTAAGTCTGAGCAGTAACTTTTTTTTAAAGCACTTTGGTCAAATTTAAATAACATTATCATATACTGGTAAGGAAAAACTTAGCATCTTACATATGTTATCAAACCTTTAATGCTTTATTAGGTACATTCTGCTCTGACAGTTAAAGAGATCTTCACTCATAGGGGAAGCTGATATGATTAATCAATAGAACTGGGATTTCTTGGGTCTTTTCCACAAATCTATGTTAATTATTTTTTATATTTGGGTCATGGTGAGCAGGGAAACCCTTTTCAAAGTCTCTGTACTTGCACTGTTCTTAAAGTAAATCTTGGGAAAGAAGGATCCTCAAAAGCTGGCATAAGCAGTCGCACAAGTGGACGGACAGGAATGCTTCCCCAGGTCTTAGGGGGGGTCCAAGACTCAGGTAGGGAGAGGGGGTCCAAACAGAGAAAGGGCAAAAAACTTTCCTGGAGCTAGCATGGAAGTGCCCATCCACGTGCATGACTTCATAGTCAAAATTTTATCAAAACATTCTGATCAGATTTGATCAACTTCAAAAGGATTTGAAAATGTCAACACATTCTGGATAAATTTGGAAGCAACTGGGAATAACGGTGAAATTTTCTGCACAAAGCACCGAGTATTCTGCTACAGTGACACACTGATCAAAGAAGCAAGAAGGTACCAGAGCTTCCTTTGTCCTCTCAGACTTAGGAAAGCATCTAGGCAAAGTCAAGCCACCAACCTGTAGGCAACAGTTGAGAAAGGAGGGGTGGAGCCCCCGTTGCCATGGGCACCAGAGGCTATGACAGACTTCACTTTCTCCTGCCACGCCTTCTCAGGCAGCTGGTTCCGAGCATTGTCTGAGGGTTCTGTTCTATTTGTTGAGAACTGCAGGATGACAAAGTCACTACTCTCAACTTCTGGCGTCACCCATCTCCCCCTACAGATCTCCTCCTCTCTGCAGAGCCTCCTGTCTGTGCCAGCTCATTCATCCGGCTTCTCGGCACCCTTTCTTCCCCTCCCAGGAAGGCCTCCCCAGTGCCATCCACCCCCCCCGCCCCTCCTCCCAACATCTGCTCCCTCGGAGCAGTGACACTTGCCACACCAAGTTTATCCCAAAAACTTCAGCAGCACTGAAGTTTGCACAGCTCACCCAGTGAAACAAAAACAAGAAAGAACATCGATGGCTTCTCGGGTCCTCAGAGAGATTTTCCCATTTGTTCTCAAATGCTGCCTTGCAAAATTTCTCAAGAACAAATATGCAAGGTCTAATCTGATCTCTTGAAAACTATTGTCTACATAAATATAAATTCACATCAGTTATACTTCAACTCCATGCTATTTATGTCTTTTTTGCTCTAGGAAGAGGTTCCCAGAGAAAAGTGACGAATGCTCACATTTCTCCCATCACGCCCCCTCCCCCCAACTGACTCACAGTTGTGTCCACACAGCTTTTTGTCTCGGTGGCTCTCGGGATTAACCGCATTCTGACAGTAACATCACCAAGAACAACAACCAAAAAAGGCTAAATCCGGTCTAAATTAACAGAAACTGATCGATGTCATGTAATCACCAGATAGAAGATGCGTGCTAGTGACGTTACATTGAATAGGTTTGTACTATATTGCCATTAAAATTAATACCTTAATTTTAAATTTAATCGCTGTGTATGATTTTATAAAATCACTCAATTTTTCAGTTGAAGATTATGAGTCTTCCCCTCGCACTGCCAATACCACATCCTGCTGAGCTGTTCAGTCACGCGAAAGCTATTAATTGCTTAAAGACCCTGAGGTTGTTTGCGGCAGTACTTTCCTCTGATGTTTCAAATAGAAGACCACATATCCCTGCGTACCTTTGGGCCTGGCGGATGGCGGTCACATGATGTCCCGAGATAAAGTCCCTTATCACACTGATCCATCTGCCTCCGTCTATAACTCTCACCTTTACAAACACGTGTGCAGACTACTGATCACACACAACAAAAGGGGGCTCAGTGTGGCTTGGGTTCAACACAGCACCCCCAGAGAGCAACCAGAAAGGGGGACAGCGAAGAGGGAGGGGGTGGAGGGACTAACACAGAGAGACATGAAAATCAGCAAATAAGGAAAACAAGAACAGGTAAAAATGAGATGAGAGAAATGAAAATGAAGAATAGAACTGAAATATCTGGCAAAGCTTTCAGTAATTCAAGTCATTTGATTCTGTTCCGCCGAATTATCCACAGATTTATCTTTGTGCAGTGCACGCTCCTGGAACAGGCATATCCCAGCATCTGTGCTTCGGGCAGCTAAATTCTTTTCCACTGCTCTTTCAGCCCATAAGGACAGCATCGCCTAGTTTATGTTATCACACAATCTATTCAGCACGGTGATCTGGTTTCTACTGCAACATTCACATTTAAAAACCTGATTTGGACTATTTGTGAAGGATGGAAGAGAACTAGAAAACATGGTAAAGTTCTCAAAGGGAAAAGGAAAGAAAGGGCTAGCCGTGTTTGCTTTATTAAATTTGGAGGGCTGTAACCTCCAGTCTGAGAAATGCGTGTGATCAACGACATGTTTATGAAAAGTGCTACTTTAAATTGCAGATGAAGCCAATGTGACTTTGTCTTGGTGGCTACAGATTACTGAGTCACAATTACAGGGGTTTTTTAAAAAAATGAGTGGAGGGTGAAAAGAACAGGAAGATTTGCATACGGGTCTAAACAATGCCGTTAATGTACATAACTCACACTCTGAATGCAGGAGTGTAAAATTCCAGAGTCACACAGATGCGGTGTTTCCCAAAGTCGCCCTGCATTTTGATTGCTAAAGTCTTTCAAAATGACACCCGGAATCCAGGGTAAAACAGCATACACTTTGCTCAATGATTAGTTGACAGTTTATTACCAGACTGAAGGAGGGGCAAGGGACCTTTCAGAGCAAATGTTTGCTTGCTAGCTCCCTTGAAAAATGCACTTGTTTCAGCACAGAAATAACAAATCTGGTTCTGATTCCTAACATTATTTTCCAAATGCTGCCAAGAAAAGAATCCAAGGAATTCTCTCACATATACAACATACACAGACAGCTGCAAAGGGGCCTGCGCTCTGTTCCAGGGAGCAGGACGAGGAAGGGGGGCGCTGAGTCTCTACTATGAACTGTCCTTCCACGGCAGAAGCACATGCCTGGGATTGCTCATGGCCGTAATCTCCAACATAACTCTGCTATTATTAGACAACCCCACGGCTTTCCTAAATCTGTAACTTGTGCGACAGAAAGGATCTGCATAGGACCCTCTCGTGTGGGGCATGCAGGCAGCTGGGAACACACCCAGCTCCACAGAATTCACCACTCTCGCGCTCCATGAAAGAGATTTCTTGATCCTGGGAGACCCCTGAAGCTAAGAAAGGGAAAGACCCTAACCCCACACCAAATCCAGATTTTAAGTGCCCAGAGAAAAATGCAGAACAAGGGAAAATCCAGTATTAAGTTCAGCAATTTATGGTCCACGGTGCTCATAAAACATACTGAAATTGTTTTTAGATAATGAAACTGTGTGTTATTCCTTTCTGCTTTAATAGCAACATCATTTTTGAAATAATACCTTATTTGTGAAACCTAGAAGGAGAACGAGGAGAAGTCTGAAGCACTGAGTCATCGGCCAGCCCGCGCTGGTGAATGCAATTGTTTAAAGTTTTGGCTCACACAGAGTTGACGGCAGTGAACTAAGCTTAAATTTGTTTTTTGTTTTTCCCTTTCTCAGCAGGATAAGAGTTCATGAAAGAAACTGGATCATTTAAAGGAAATAAACAGGCAACATTCACTGTCACGTGATCGGTCACGATGGTTAAGCTTTCAACTCATCTGCATACAGACTTGCCTCGAACTTGCACTGCTGTAAGTTTCAAACGCACCCTCAAAGCAGCCGTGGTGTCGCACGGCTCTCCAGTAAACACATCCCCCATAAATCAACCCTCAAACCACTCGGTTTCGCACATGCTTTATGATGGTCGGTGGTGTTGTATCCCCTCAGAATCCATGTCCACCTGCGGCCTCAGATAGGAAACTCGGAAATAGGGTCTTTGTAGATAACAACCAAACACGATCAAGTTAAACACTTGATTGGATCGGGTCCTAAGCCCAATAACTACTTTCCTTAGGAGAAAGCCATGTGACACAGAGACGTGAAATGACACACAGGAAAGTCATGTGAATAAAGTGGCAGAGATCGACATGATGGTTCTACAAGTCACAGAATACCTAGGACCACTAGAACCAAGAAGAGCCGGGAGGATCACAAGTTCAAGCCCAGTGTGGGCAACTTGGTGATTTAGCAAGACTCTGCCTCAAAATAAAAAATGACTGGAGATATAGCAATGGTTTGTTGCCAGTCTACAAGGTTAATTCAGCACGTGAGATTAACGTTTAGGGATGTTTCTAGCTCTTCGACACTGGTGATATCACACAAGCAAGTGATTTTGTTTTAAGAAATATCAGTCTGTGATGGATTAGAAATTTAACTTTTGAAGTCTTTACCAGACAGGTAGAGTAGCATATGGCTGGAATCCTAACTACTTGGGAGGCTGAGGCAGGAGGATCACAAGTTCAAGGCCAATCTAGGCAATTTAGCAAGAGCCTGCCTAAAGAAATTTTTAAAGTTCTTTTAAATGCTGGGAATGCAGCTCAGTGGTAAATGCTTACTTAGCATGAGTGAGGCCCTCAGTTCAATCCCTAGTCCTACAAAAAAGAAAAAGTTTTTACCAAAGTTAGAAAATCACTGCAAATATAATCTAAAGATGAAGATGATGTACTGTCATTAAAAAATTCACATTTGACTGGGTGTGGTGGCGCACACCTGCAGTACCAGCTACTGAGAGCCTGAAATGGGAGAATCACATGAGCCCACAAGTTCAAGAGTAACCTCGACAAAATAGCAAGACCCCATCCAATGGGAGAGAGACAGATATTTATATTCTGAGCCATCCTACAGAAAATGATATCGCGTGTAGTTTTAGTGATCAAAACATTTTATCCTAATTTTTTGATTAATACAGACAGTATTAGACACATGGTGGTTTGCTATTCACGCTATTACTTGGTCAGCCAAAAGCACCCTTCCCAGGGCAGGATGGGTGCCTGGTTGCTCAGTGGAGGGACAGCACATGCCTGTGTTAACGACAGAGACAGGCAGAACTTCACAGAGAACATCTTCCCGGAGACTGCAAGCTCTGGTGGGCGGTAGAGATGCTGAGGCTTCAATGGCGATGGCAAAGAGCCACTACATCATATGAGTTATTACAGCAACGGTGATGACAAAGATGACCCAATTGCCATGACTTCAGGAAAACACAATCTCCATGGAGAAAAGGAACCCCTGAGTCAGTGTGGGAGGCTGATTAGAATGTTTCTCTCAGCTAATCACAAGAAATACACAGGGATATCACGTAAACTGAAAAATGGGCAGTTGTGCTTCCATTAAGGTCAGTGCTAATCACAATTCCATAAAGCTCCCACCTGCTCCGCTAGCAACAAGAACAGGTCAATTACTGGCAGCCTCTTTTCCAAAGCAAGAATGCCAACCACCGCCAAGTCGCCCTCACGACTCCTTGTGTTCAATCTCACTTTGTCCCAGGTTTGTCTCATACGCAGCACAAAGGATGACGGGGAAAATCATTATTGTAAACCACGAAGCTATAAATCACAGGAGGAGAGAAAAATGTCAACAATGTGTCCTGGCTACTGCGAGTCAGAAAAATGGATTTTAAGTGCTGTTGTGGGTTCCAGGTCAGAACACCTGATTCAGCATAAAAGTAGGAAGTCACTGCCACTTGTCTTACACTTGACCTGCAAAAACTTCCTAAGGTACCACAGACACGAAGCCCCTGAAATTGATAGATTCTTTAATAAAGTGAATTGCCATTATGGGACTGGGTGGAGAAAAAATACACTGAAGCTGCAGAAATCACCACAATAACAATTCTACACCTGCATTCAATTAAAAATCCTAAACCTTGAGCCCTCATTAGGTCATAATGACTTCAACTGCACTGTGGAAATTACACTAGGTTGGCATGTACCATCACCCAACAATACTTTGACTCTTCAGAGCTAAGCTTTTTTGTTTCTTGAGAAAAAGAAAGTCTAAGAAACTTTCATGAGCGCTCATAACTCCATTCATCTAAAATTATTTTTCAGAAAAATTCAAATTCCAGTCAGCTTAAGGCTCCATAAAAATCCACTGCCACTTGATACTGTCTATCTTAATAACTAATTGAATGTCTGGAAAAAAAATGTGATTTCCCCTTTTATCTTTACCCCCTCGATTTTATCAAAGTTGTACCTACTTTATAAACAAATATCCCCAACTCAAAGTATAACATTAAAGATTCTGGTAGGCTTAAGGTAACAAATTAGGGTTAAAACTGTAAAGGTGGGACTGAGGGAATCCATGTCTATACCTCATTAACAGACTTTGAGAACAAAAGAGAAATCCACAAAGCAAACAAACCAGAACCGCTTTGCTTCCAAAAACTGCAAAGCTGTCAAGGGTTTCTCATGGACAGAATGACATACACTGAAAGGGAGGGACAGAATTTTCAAGTTCAGTTCCAGCGAAATTCATCCCAACTCCCTCATGTCAACAATCTCACAGAAAAACACTCTCGCATGCCTAAATTAATTATGCTGCATCAAGAGCTGGAAGAAACACAGGGCTGAAGGAAAACTACAACTGCTTAAAAGGAGTAAATACTCAACTAATCAGAGAATCCCCAGCTTACACAGCTTAGAAAGCACCGTGCTTCACACGCAGCTGGAACAAGAAGTATGCCCTGCGGTGACTGTCAGTTCATTCCTGAGTACACACAATAAAGCCTAAAGCAGTGGACTCCTTCCCCCTACTTCTCATTCCAGCTTTGTACATGAACAACTCACTACCCAAAAACTTTTCTAATAGGACTCACAGTATAACTGTAAACTCTGCATTTATTAAAGGAAACCCTTTTATTCTAAACTTTTTGAGCTACTCTTGTCGGTGACACAACTCACACAAGACACATTCAAACAGAAATGCTTTCTAACAGAGAATTCCATCTCCCCAGCAGGAGGTCTTTCTTCCTGTTTGCAACAACAGAAAGGAACAAGGACTTTTTTACTTTCATACTTAGAAAACGTCCTCAAACTCTGTCTTCCGTCAGCAGTGTGACCTAGACCGATGCTAAGTGAGTTTTCCCAGAGAGCCCGAAGCCCCTCACCTCTCAGACAGAACATCCTGCCGCGCTGCCATGGAGGGGCGGGCGCTCCGGGATGCAGCTTGCTCGGATGCAGCAGCCCGCGGGGCCGGGCACAGCTGTCTCCCAGCCGCCTCCCCGTGGCCACCGCCAGCCAGCAGGGCGGCCGGCCAGCCTGTTACTGCAGGAAGCCACTGTCCAATCCCGGGCTTTCTGGCTGGGCTGCTGACACCTCCTATCGTTCCTCCGTTATTTCACACCATGGAAGGAACCCAGGAGCCTCCGGGAAAGGGAGGGGAGCCGGGAGTTAACAGTCACTGCTCCCACCGCCCAGTGCAGGCCAGCACCAGCCTGTTTGTGCTCATCCCTCAGCCACACAGAGCAGACCCACAATACAGAAATCACCTGAAGCCGGGCGTGGTGGCACACACCTGTAACCCCAGCACTTGGGAGGCTGAGGCAGGAGGATCGCTGCGAGTGCGAGGGCAGCCTGGGCTACAAAGGGAGCTCAAGGCCAGCCTGAACTGCATAGTGAGACCCTGTCTCAAAAAGACATAAAAAAAAAAAAAAAGAAAGGAATTGCTCGAGGCAGCCCACCTGCTGGCTGCTAAAGAGAACTTAACTGTTCTCTGACTTCATTATTCCTTTTCTGCTGCATGCTCCGCTTTTTCTGACATGGAATGACACTGAGCGTTAGAATAGGAAACAGCACACAGCTGACGAGGTCTACACAGAGGAGTGACCGCACGTGAAATGCTTGTGCAGAGCCCCACACTGAGTAGGAAGCACTTGGAAGCGCGGACCACAGTTACTGTTACTTTACAGTTACAGCTACTTTATAGCTACTGTCCCTGCTAATGACGTTCTGTTACAAGCACAGGAAGCATGCGACACTTCTATGGCAGTGCTGTTTTTTCAAATGAGGAAGCAGAGGGGCTGGGGATTTAGTTCAGCGGCACAGCGCCTGCCTGGCAAGCGCAAGGTCATGAGTTCGATTCCCAGTACCAGAAACAAACAAACAAAGAAAGAAAAAAACAAATGAAGAAGCAGGGTTAGTATTAGAGGATATGAATTTCCAACTCTAGCCACCATCAGATCGTCTCTCTCCACTGGAGAGCTAAATTCACCGGCAAGGTCCAGGCTACTTGGCTGTCAGCTCTGTCACACAGGTTAAAAGTCTTAGAAGGGAGGCTCCAAATACCGCACCAAGGGCACCGGGTCCGCAAGTGCCATCTGACCCGGGTGTGGCCTGTGGACCTGCCCACGGGCACTGGACAGTGCCCTGTGCAGGAAGTGGCCATTGTTCGCGGGCCTGTGGCCGCTCACGGGCCTTCCTTTTGACGCCGCAGGATGCAGGAAGCTGACTCAGAGCCGACCTATCCGTCTGTGTGCCCCGGTGCCGGCTGCGGCCCTGGTGCTGTTCTCTGGGCTTTCGATATCTGGCTGGGCATATCCTGCCCTAGCTCCTCATCATCCTGTATCACCAAGAGCAGCTGGTTAACAAGCTGTCCACCACGGGCAGCTCATTGCACCAGTTGTTATGATGGCAGGAAATCGAAGAGGTCCCCAGCCAGAAGTTAGTTAGGATGGGAAAAAAAAGAAAAAACTGAGTGTACAGTGATAAACTGTGATGGTAACTCTTGAAGAAGAACGGTAAGGACCTCAGAGCTCACCCTGTGCAGGGATCCATGAGGTGATCTGCCCATCTCACCAGTGGTGGCGTCAAGATCCAAACCAGACCAGAGGCCGAGGATATAGTTCAGCAGTGGAGCACCTGCCTGGCACGCATGAGGTCCTGAGTTCGATTTCCGGTATCCCCCCTCCAAAAAAGACCAGACCCCCTCCCGGGGCCTCTTCCATGTCCCCACATCACCCTCTCCATAGCTGCTGGAGTCCTGCTCTTTCCCCTGCTATCTGAGGTGGTCTTCCACGGAAGGTGTGGATTACAAAGGTATTCCTAAAAACACTCTGGAAGACATTCTACTTTTTAAACTGCAGAGAGAAAGCCAGCCCTACCTTGGAGTTAAGTTTCTTGAGTACAGGCTTGTCCACAGGGTTTGGGTGGTTGTGAGACTTTAACCACCCTATGGCTGCTCACAGTTTAGTCCGGGTGACTTTGTAAGTTGGGAAGGACGCAGTCCGCAAAGGAAAGAGATCTGGGTTCCCATCACAGCCTGTCTGCCATCCCACCTGAGCTCTATGGCGTCTCGTGACTGTGAGTGCAGAGGGTTAAGGGGACGGGACCTTGCTCCTTAACTTTTGTTCTCACCATACACAGAGGTACTCTGCTGGATGCGTGATGTCAGCTCACAAGACAAGAGAGTCAGTCTACCTTTTCACAGGTCATGCAAGGGGTGTGTGGGATTGGAATATACTTGCTGGGCAGGCATGAGGCCCTGGGTTCAATTCCCAGCACCAGAAAAAGAGGGGGAATGAATGAAATAATTATAGTTACTGTGATAAAGCACACACTAAAAGAGCATATAATTAACAGTGATCAATGGTAGCTTCTTGCCTTTTAGCTTCTAAGTAAGCCACTCTTGTTAACCAGGTTAGAACATCTACAGTTCAAGGCAGTGGGTAGAGTAGTGTCCACCAGAATAGAGTTCATGTCTATGCTCAGAACGTGAGCATCCTTGGAAACAGGATCTTTGCAGAGATAATGAAAGTTAGGATCAAAATGAGATGACACTAAGCCAGGTGTGGTGGTGCACACCTGTTATCCCAGCACTTGGAAGGCTGAGACAGGTGGGTTGCCATGAGTTTGAGGACAGCCTGGGCTACAAAGTGAGTTCAAGCCCAGCCTGAACTACATAGTAATACTCTGTCTAAAAGAAAAGAAAGAGAGAGAGATTACACTGGATTAGGATGGCCCCAATCCTATGACCGTTTCCTTAGAAGACAGAAAAGGACATAGTCCCCCAGGGCTCCAGGGAGTCTCTGGTCCATATGCTCATGACCTGCTTATCTCTAAGTTTCTGGTGCCACCAAAGGCTGGGAGGGGTAAGCAGAGGTTCACGCCCAGAGCCCTGGGGGAACACGATGTGCCAACACCTTGGTCTCAGAGTCTGGCCCCCATGAACTGTGAGAGAACAAACTTCTGTTGCTTGAAGCCACGAGACTTTTGGTAATCCTACGCAGGTAGCAAGGCAAGAATTTGGGGAGAAGGGGCATAATCTTTTCTTTCCTTTTTTAAAAATACCTTTAGACTATGTTTACATGAGCTTAAGAGCTATTTTTAGCATACTTCTGTACTTCCTGGGATGAATGTTTACTTGAAAAGCTGTCTTCCTAGAGCCAGGTGTGGTGGTACATGCCTGTAATCCTAACACTTAGGAGGCTGAGACAGGAGGTTTGCTGTGAGATCAAGGCCAGCCTGGGATACATAGTGTCTAAAAAAAAAAAAGATAGTACTCCTAAATGACACAAATATCATCTTATATTAAAGAAGGTATCATTACCTCCATAAAGTCCAGAACATTCATCTCAAGCAATAGAAATGGCATGGGCTTTTATTACTGTCAGGCAGAAAATGCATGTTTTCTAAACTCTTGGCATTTTTTGTTTTAGATTTTTTACTAATGAACAACTGTGAATATATCTGAAAAATAAAACATGGAAAGTAACACTGCTCAAACACTGGGGAAAAAAGTAAGAACTACTCACTAAGAATCATAGTGTCTGGTGCGACTGAGACTGAAAAATAAACAGCCAGGAGGTCTGCACGGAGGGAGAGGTGTGAGACACAGAATTTATAGCCTTCTGCACAGGACAAAGGTCTCAGCTTTGCCAACCATGGTCCGAGGGCGGCAACCACTTTCCTCCCCTGTAGGATTACAACATTCAGCATCACGTTAAAGTTTAACATTATTATCTGGACAAGAGGGAGTGGTAGCCACATGTACAGCCAAAAATTCTCAGAGAACTACATCTTCCGAACCACTCCCGTGCTATTTCTCTTGCATGCTAAAATTTCATTTTGTTTTGACTTTGGTACAATAATGGGGGTAAGGAATCACTAGGAATGAACTTTTTTAACACAGAATTAGCAAGTTTCAATCAGCTCAAACTTCTACTCCATTTCTGGCAAAACACCAAGCAAAACTATGTAAGAAAATTTGACAAATTATAACATCTCCCTTTGAATCCTGACCTCCTCTTATGAAAAGGCCAAAGATGGAAAAACCCTTCATACTTGTTTGTGAGTTTGTTTCCCAAGGAGAAATTATACCATGTCACTTTGTCATGTCTGGATCTCTACACAGGCTTTTCAAGCTCGGGGTGCTCCTGGAGTCAAAGGAGCTCAGAGACTCCTGAACTTTCCTTTCTCCCCTACACTGCAAGACACTGAGGATGCAGAGACCCTCTGATACCTTGGAGGTGAAAATGGCCAGGTTAGCCGGGCATGGTGGTGCGTTCCTGTAATCCTAGCACTTGGGAGGCTGAGGCAGGAGGATCTCTGCAAGTCTGAGGCCAGCCTTGGTTACAAAGGGAGTTCAAGGCCAGCCTGAACTGCATAGCAAGACTCTGTCTCAGAAAAGACAAAAAAAAAAAAAAAAAAAAAAAGACCAGGTTAAGCCTGTTCCTTGGGGTGGACATTGCTGTAGTGACACGTGACCTTAAAAAACAGACATCCTCTTACCTAGGTGTTAGTTATCTGCAGTCCCCTTCTGTTCTAGAATACCTCTGGCTCCCCTGGCATTTGGAATCTCACAGAGAACAGGGGGCCTGGTCCAAGTTTTTCTATCTATCTATTATACCACAGGCACAACAGAAGGCCGGAAAAGAACCACAGCATCGTAACTTTAAATTGGTTGGTTTCACATTTTTCCCTGGCTGGTTGGTTGGTTCCTTTATCATTCACTGCTGGGAACGGAACCCAGGCCTCACGCATGCTAAGTAGGCATACACTCTGCCACCGAGCCAGTACTTTTAAAGCTTTCAAGGATACAAACACCTGCGGCAGTACGTGTGCCACAGGTTCGCCATCACTGACGTTCCTTCACAGCCAAGTCTGGACGTCCTCACATCGTTACCAAGAAAGTGACCCTCATTTGGCTCCTTTCCATGAAATTTGCATCTGATCTCACTCGTGGAGTCCTGTTCGCTCCTAACACCCCCAACTTTAGTTTCTTTTTCCCTTTAAGAACCTTCAGGGCCTTCCAGTTCCATTTCCCAGGGAGTGTAATGGCGACTTTCCGCGCTGACCTGGGGTCTTACTAAGGTAATCTTCCAGCCTCCTCTGTGCGCTTAGTATCAGGGTCAGCCTCGACGCCACAGCTCCCGGCGGGGCTCTGCTCTGTGCCCTGCCCACCCACTCACTCCGAAGCACAGCAACACAAGCAAGCGCGGCAGAGAGGCGTCCTTACTGTGCGGCCTCGTGCGTTCACCCAGCCTCAATGCGGCTCCGAGATGCAGTAACTCTGGCTGGGATGCTTCTTCAAGCTGGAGCACTCCTGGCACCTTGTCATTCTGTTCTGTTCCTAAATAGGACCTCTTATGCCACTTTCATACCTACTAACTCCTTCTAAAAGAAACTAATCACTTCACCCTTCTTCCTGGGGAAAAAGTTACCACCACTTACATAAAAAAGCACAAGGAAAGGATAAACCTCAAACTCATCCACAATAAAAGTTCTTCTGGACTTCACCCCAATTCTTTCTCTAAACTTTTCTGGACTCACCCCCTTAACTGGTCTTTCAGGTATGCCCCGTGCCTTATTCCACATGGTCTCATGCCTACATCTGTACCCACAATGCCGACCCACCCCAACCCCTGTTGTTCAACTACTGCAAAGCCTTCTCTGACCCGGTCACTGGAATCAGTCTCAACCCCACATGGTGTCACCATGCTACTTTATTCTCAGCCACAGCCACACCTAGCATGAGGCTCCTCGGGGCCTCCTTCCTTCCCACTCAGTCTCTGGCGCTCTGCAAGGTAACTGGAATGATAGGTGATCAGTGCTTGTAGCACACATAAAACCGGAATTATTATAGCTTCACTATAACACTGAAAACAAGTAACTTGCAGAGAGTGTGTGAAACCCAGATGATGTGTGTGTGTATATATATAGATATAAAATATCATATATATATATGTCCAATAGCATATTGATTCCTATGAAGTCATATAAATATTTAATATATTTTTAAAAATTAAATGGACACTTCTTCACATAAAACTACTAAAACTCACTGTTAGTCGTTAACACTATGTATGTGTCAAATTATTGCACTGTATCCCTTAAATATGTACAGAGATAACCTTTGAGGGAGTACATGAATAAGTTCCCCATCATTAACAGACTTTATGATGGAATTTTTATAAACTGTCATTTCTTTACAGATTAGTAGTCTGAAGAGACCTCATTTTCAAATACACAAATATTGATGGCATTTTCTCTTAAAGCTAGTTCACCAGAGCAAGCTCAGAAAGTAGATTTTTCCCACTCTGAATTAAATACTTGATGGATGACAGAAATGGAAACGGGGAAAAAATTATCTGGGAGAATTTATTACAAGAATATTAATGTTGGTATGTCCAGCTGTTAAAAGAACAGCAAAGATGTCATCATAATGACCTCAACTCCCCTTAGTGAATTTATAATGAAATGTATTAGAGCAGAGAAAAAAAACCCACTGCAGTCTACATTTTATTCACTTAAATGTTTTGACATCGCCATGGTGCCTAATATACATAGCATATTGTGGAGGGTCCAGGTTAGAGTACATGAAAATAACCCAGCAGGAAAGATGCAGCGCCCTGTCCTTCCACCGTGGGCATTTCATTAATGTGCTCCCTCAGGCTCTGACTCCCAAAATACACACAGCAGCAGCAACATTCTTTCACCCCCATTCCTACCATACCCCCCAAAACCTAACTAAAAAAGGAGACCATTTGTATCACTTACTTTAAGCATCTGAGTAATCCAAAGAAGTTTAAAAAAAAATAACCAACCTTCAACTACATACAGAAAACAGGTGCAACTTCTGGGTGTACAAAACCTCCGTCCTAAACGCTCAAGAGAAGTCAGTCTACAAATCAGAGTTATTCAGCTTCATGTGCCAGCCAACCAGGGGAACCCTAAGTTCTGCCACAACTGATACCTGGTAAAATATAATCTATAAAAAAAAAAGAATAAGTAGGCGATAGCGTCTCGTAGTCACCAAGCAAAAAAGATAAGAAAGAAGATATTAAGTGGAAAACACAGTATACCAAATTAAAATGTCCTCATAATTCCTAAATAGATAACCAAATACATGAATATTTAAGTTCCTTAAGGCTTATAAATTTAAAATATTGTGTTTTGAAGTCAACTACATATGGGAAAATCTCAAAGCTCTATTAAAGAACTACAGAATCTCTCTAAAAAGGTAGTTTTGTTCTGAAATCACTGAAGTCACACTTGCTAACATCTGACCCACTTTGACGGCGGCGAGAAAAAGCAGAGGAAGGAGCTAATCGTTTCCTTCTCAGCTGCCAACGCTCCCGAGTCGCCAGGCAGTTTGAAACCTCAGGAATGGTGGAGTTATTTCAGCACCCACGGGATTTATAATGGTAATGGTTTGAGGAAACCACAGTAGTTAGGCTCCTTCAGTCTTTTCCCCTGTCTTTAGGAGTCTAAAAATAAGCTAGAAAATGATGCCTCAACCGGGAGACGAGTTTCAGGGGTGGATGCTGCCGCAGCGCGTGGTACCCGGAGAGTTACAGGGCTCCAGTGTGCGGCGCAGCCCACAGCCGCAGCTCTGCTCTCATGCTCCTCCTCGGCCCTGCCAAACCTGAGCTGAGCCTCTTCTCTTTTTATTTCCATTTTGCCTCCCTGTCCAAGTTAATGTCAGCACGGTTACATTCCAATAGAAATAACGTGCACTAACTCTGAATCCTTCCTTATGTTCTATTTTTATTCAGGGTATCTCTACAGATTTGGATCTTACCTATAATAAACCCACACGCACTCAAGAGGGAAAAAGTCCTGTGTCAAGAATGGAACGCCCAGTGTAAAGTTTAAAACTGCATCGATTTCTTTTGAAGCAGGTGTGCTTGTGACAGCTCTATTTTGTCACCAACTGTCGGGAGACTCCAGTTTGCAAAGGAGAGGCACAGCCTCAGGCCTGTGGATTTGCTCCCTTTCCCCTTCCAAACTTTGAAAACAGAGTGAATTTTCTTTTTGAGTGGAATAAACTGACAGCCCAGAGCTTGTTTTCAGGATTGATGTTTCTCCCTTTCTGCCTATGCTATCCGAAGTCGCTGGTCTCCAGCTCGTCCTCAGCTTACAGAACCTTCTGTATGATACTGCCTGAACAAAAGCTCCCAGCGCCTGCCTTCTCTGCAAGGTCAGCGAAGGAATCTGTCACTTGACCTCCTCAGGGCCATCAGGAATGTCAGAATGAAAGAAACAGGGAAGGAACTCTCAATACCTTTTAGAGGGGAGAAAGGAATGTGAGGGCAGAGCTTCCCCGGGCCCCCCATTGGTCACCAGCCTTATGCAAGCCAACTACCTGTATGAGCCTGGTTTCTTGCAGGATAGGACAGGATGACAGCCAAGGTTCCTCCTGGCCCTGGCTCCCTAACCATGCCATTAAGGGAACTCTACTTGGGTCCCTTTACCCCTCCAATTTACAGATGATACACACATTTATTAAGCCGGGCATGGTGGCGGGAGGCTGAGGCAGGAGGAGCACTGTGAGTTCAAGACCAGCCTGGGCTACAAAGTGAGTTCAAGGCCAGCCTGAACTGTACAGTGAAACCCTGTATCAAAAAGACCAAAATAAATAAATTAAAATGCTTTCGAGTAGCACTGTGGAAGGAAAGTATGTGGCTCTGTTTTGATATAATTATGCTGGTTTGTCCACACAAACACAAAACAATAGGAGTTTTTTTTTTTTGGTCTTTTTGAGACAAGGTCTAGCTATGCAGTTCAGGCTGGCCTTGAGCTCACTTTGTAGCCCAGGCTGGTCTCGAACTCACAACCATCATCCTGCCTCAGCCTCCTGAGTGCTGGGATTACAGGCATGCACCACCACACCCAGCAAGGAACTCTCTGAGTTTTCATTTCATCAGAAAAGAAAGACCTCTTTAAAATTCCCATTGTCAGACTTACAACCAAAGCAGAGTAATTACACTGGATACCCAAGAGCTCCTCAGAAGTGAGCATCTGAGATGTCTGGAAAATGAACTGAGGTATTTTTCATTGTGAAAGAACGTGTGCTTTTTCCTCGTTTTGCATATGTTTGTTTGTTTTGCTTTGCTTTGTTTTGTTTCTGAGACAATGTTGTGATTTGTAGTGGAGACTGACCTGAGACTCGTCATGTACACAAGGGTGCCCTCAAACTTGATGTCCTCCTGTCTCAACTTCCTGAGTACTAGGATTATAAGTGCGTGCCACCTTGCTCAGTTAGAAATTTTATTTTAATTTCTGCTTTCTGTTAATTTAAGTCCCATTCAAACAGTTTTGAAGTTTTCTTATGTGTAGGTCAAAGTACTCATTGGGCAACTACTGTCAGATTACGTCACAAGATGGAGACTAGAGTATTTCAATGCATGCTATTAAAAGGTCCTATAAATTTGGCGTATTGTAATATGAGTGGTTTATTCAGAAACTCATGAAAAAAATCAGAGGCTCAGGTCAGCTTTCTCAATCATATATTTACATAATTCCCATTTGTAGTAATGAGGGTCAAATGTTATTTGAAGTTTTTGGCCAAATATGTCTAGTGGAATAGAATTGGTTTAGATAACAGAAAGAGGTCTTATCTTCATCTCTGAAAGAAGGTGATGTGAAGACAGATGAAATGGAAAATCTGGGGAGAAATTGCAACCCCATGAAAAATGACTTCAATATATTTGGTGCCCCAGTATCAGACGGGGAGAAGAGAAGGAGGGAGAAGAATTCAGTGTCACTGGGGAAAGCGGTGACTGGTGAAGCCGGAGCTGGACAGGCTGCCCTTGCTTACTAAGGTGGTGGCACAGCAGACGGTAGTCCTACTTGCAAACCCAGAGTGACTTTAACATTTAAAGTTTACAAAGAGAACTGCAATGCCCAAAGGCAGCCACAGGCCCGTGACATTGATGTGAGCTTGTACGGCACTGAACCGTACTGAGAAGAAAAGCCAGCAGGGGATAAACCTGCTTAGAAACATATTTATTTTATATCACAATAACATCCACTTATCCAAAGTCGCTTTTCTGAACCACTCGAAATGAGATCACAGAGCAAGAAGTCACACTGGCCTCTGACCAGGGGCTGTGACTCTGAGGACGAGGCTCAGCTCCCATTAGTCTTTGGGTCAAAAAACTGGACTGCCTCTCCCCTCTGGTAAAGCAAGAAACCAGAACAGATTTGCAGTCACTAGAAGTTAAACAACAAGACCGTGGAAATCTACTTCCTGTCAAAGGAAAGGGCCTTACAAACCTGGACGGCCGTCGGGGCACCATCAGGATCAGTACAAGGTTCAAGGACCATTTATGGTGACTCTGAGCCATCAAAATAAAAAATGTTTTCTTGCAGACCGCGCAGAGCCGCTGCCGCATCACAGGATGTGGACCAAGGCACAAGAAGTGGCTTCAGACAAGTCATCGAACCTCTCAGGGCCGGGTCCTCGCCACAGCGGGGGACGCTGTCACTTGTCCTGGTCCGCTCCGGGAAGCGTGCGAGCACCGTGCAAGTCACGTGAGCAAACACTCCTGCAAACAGGTGGCGTCTACCACAGCACGACCCTCGCAGCCAAGTATTTCGAATGGTCTCAGCTTTCTGAAATGTCAGTGAGGCAAGCTGCTGTTACACCGAAAAACCAGCAAGTGAAAGCAAACCCCCCGGCTCCTTTACACAGGTTCACGGAGAGCCCCAGCAGCACCGTTTAGACAAGCATCCCCACCCAACCACCTGTTTTTCACAATCACAGCTCTGCTTCAAATAAAATGTTGCTTTTCTTCCAGTTCAGAGATAGGATCTGCAATAACACAGCTTAGAGTCCAACATTTCAGAAGTAAAATTCCATGGACTAAATGTCTGGACTAATTTTCCGCTATGGGGGATGGACGGAGAAATGCACAGCACGAGGCAGACACCGCCCCGCTGCTTGCTGTGTACGGCCTCCCCAGGGCAGCGGCAGGCGACAGGGTGCACACTGGCATCGCTCACTCTGCTCTGCTTTTCTGTTTGTTTTGTTTTTCGAGACAGGGTCTCGCTATGCAGTTCAGACTGGTCCTGAATGCTCCATGTAGCCCAGGCTGGCCTTGAATTCGCAGCAATCCTCCTGCCTCTGTCTCCCCAGTGCTGGGATTACAGGGGTGCACCACCACTCCCAGCCTGCTGCAGTTTTTCAAGGGTCGCTCCTCCTGTGTGGTCGCATCCTGCCCTGAGGCCAGGGGAAACCTGGACAGGGCTCTGGGGGAGGATAAACAGCGAGGGGCTGGAAGGGCAGGTCGCTCTTCAGACTAGATGCTTTGCGACGCACACTGCAGTCTGCGCTGCATCACGTGGTACCTGTTGTGCGCCAGGCCTCGCCACAACCTCAGAAAAAGAGACTCTCCGCCTGAACTCCATTCCGGCTCCTAACTTCCGCAAATCAGGAAGGACTGAAGAGTGCATGAGCGTGAGGATATGCTGCCGAAGGAAGAGAACCCCACGAAAAGCCCCGTTTTGCCAACTGAAGGCTGTGACCTAACAGGGAGTGATAAGACCAATTTACCAGGTTAGGACTGACATCTGCTGTTTGCCAAGGTGGAATAAAATTGACACTGTGGTTCTGTCGTAGCAAACTGTTCCCCTCATTTGACACAAGCATTTAGTGTAAAGAAAACTAGTTTAACTTTCTCAGAAACTAGAGAAAAGAATTACTAGCCGGACTTAATTGGTTGGAGTTGGAACATAACCATCTCAATTTCTCAAGCCAGCAGCATGACCTTTCTCTGGTTATACCGATGTAAGAACGCAGATCAACAGAATAAACCAACGCATACCCAGTGGGGAGATGTAAGCAAGGTCTGACAACTCAAAAGAATGTTTCGTTTTTGTTTGTTTGTTTGGTTGGTTGGTTGGTTGGTTGGTTGACTGGTTGGATTTTTGAGACAGGGTCTTGCTATGTAGTTCAGGCTGGCCTTGAACTCACTAAGTAGCCTGGTGATTCTCCTGCCTCAGCCTCCCAAGTGCTGGGATTACAGGCATGCTCAATCCAAAAGAATGTCGAAAGAGAAGGTGGGCACAGTGGTGCATCTGTAATCTCAGCAGTTGGAGTTTAAGACAGGAGGATCACCAGAAGTTCAAGGCCAGCCTGGGCTACATACTGAGTTCACAGCCAGCCACAACTACATATCGAGGCCCTGTCTCAATGGAGGGGGGAAAAATGGTTTTAATTTTTAAAACAAAAATAAAGAAGACTGCTGAAGGAAAAAAAAAACCCACCCACTTCAGCTTCATCAGCAGCAACAGAACACTAAGGAGATAAGGTGCCTCAAAATTTACTTATAAATCAAACACAAGTACAAATACCATACCCAGAACAACACTCCAGCACTCACATTTAAGGCCAATGAATTGGGTTTAGGAAGCTAACAAAAAAAAACCAGTATTATTTAAACTACCTTTTTACAGAAGGAATAGATTGTACTGATTAAGTCAGCAATAAAATTACTCCAAGGTAGAAATCAAACTTCTTTTTTCCAGGAAGTCAAAGTAATCTGTGTACTTTCTATTGGTGAAAAAAAAAGTATGTAAATAAGAACCTGTACCAGACAAAATGATCTCAGCAACCAAACCAAGCCAAAGCCAGAACCACCCACCAACATAAATCCACGGATTACCTGCTGTGTGCTTTGTAAAAGAATCCTCCACCAACTAAAGCTAAAGCCATACACACCTGGGCTCAGGTAAAACTTCTGGTTTATTGGAAAATGTGATCCAGAGACGCCAGATACCCAGCGTCTACTTTGGCGGAGGCGTTTCTAGTTACAAAGTGGAAGAGAACCTTAGGGAACAGAAACAAGGGAAACGCACCAGCAGCAGAACAGATTTATTCTCATTTCCTCTCTCAAGTTTACGGCAAGGACGAAAGTCCAGTGACACAGTGTGTGGGGATCTCAATGCCTATGGCTTGCACTGTGGGTTTTCCTTTGAGAAGGATAAATATATACTGAACCCAAACTTAACAATTTGCTTGCAGCACTAGAATTATTTTAACCCGTGAACACATTAGCCTTTACCTTTGAGTCATGCTTTCTTTCAACCATGAACAGAAACTTTACTAAGCTCATCTTAAACACACACCTATCATACTTTAAGGGCACAGTTAGTCATGCAAGCACAGTCAGGAACTTGACCGAGTCCTCAGGCATGACCATTACTCTACTGATAGAGGAGAATGGATCAAAAAACTTTCAGTGACTGGGTATGGTGACCATGTCTGTAATCCTAGCTCTCCGGAGGCTGGGGCAGGAGGATCTCAAGTTCAAAGCCAGCCTGGACTACATAGCAAGACTCCATCTCAACAACAACAAGGCCAACTAGCAAAGGGGAGACAGAACCCAGAAGTGTGACACTCACTATCTCTTCTGTCTTTATAGCTTACTCCCTCCGCTTTGCCCTCTTCCATTAGCTCCCATTCATTACCGCTTCCCACGCAGTGTTCCTCAAAAATAAGAGGGCGTGAAGCCAGGCGTGGTGGTGCATGCTTGTAAACCCAGCACTCCGGAGGCTGAGACGGGAGCATCCTTCAAAGTTCCAGACCAGCCTGGGCTACAAAGTGAGCTCAAGGCCAGCCTGAACTGCGTAGCGAGACCCTGTCTCAAAAAGACAAAAAAAAGGGGGGTGGTGAAGCTGGTAGGGTGGAGTCTCTCCTCATTCCACCAACCTTAATGAGTTCCTGGTCCTAGGAAAAGCCCCATGGCTCAGGCACCCCAGGGAACCCCATAATCTAAGCCAAGAGGCTCGCCCGAGGCAGCTTTAGGCACACAGGTCTGGCGAGCAGCAGTTCGCCACACCCAAGAACCCATGATGCAATCCGTGAGCCGTCTGAGCAGCTGCCCTGGGCACCAGGAAGGAGTCTGGCTCGAGCAGCACCAGCGGGGAACCAGCCGCCACACCCCTGCTTTCCCAGGGGCGAGGGTCTCACCCCACCGTTCAGCCAGCCAGGCACAGTCAAATACCCGAAGGGGGATGCGGCTGGCATGGGAATGGGCTTCGGCAGGAGCTCACTAGCGCTCCGTTGTGCAGCCATCCTAACAGGCTAAGAGGGCAGCCACCAGCTCCTCCAGCCTCACCTGGCGGCTCTGCACAGGCCCCGGGTGGGCACCGCCTCTTCACAAGCTTTCCTCTCACATCCACTAAGATGGGTGGTCGCCAGGGACATACCTTCAACTCGGAGGCTTAGGAGTCTAAGGTAATAATCACCCGCCTTTCTTAAAGCCAGAGAGAGTTGAACTGTGCTTTTGAAAATCACACCTTCTGTCTACAGGGACGAGTAACGATTAAAACCTGCGGTGTCCCTTAAAGAAGAGAGCCTAACATACCCCGGGGTGCTAGCACACGCCTGTAATTCCACACTCTAGGAGGCTGAGGCAGGAAGACTGCAAATTCAAGCCTCGTCTGGACAACTTAGCCACTTAGGAAATCCCTGTCTCAAAATTTAAAATAATTTTTGAAAAGGTTGGGGATGTGGCTCAGTGCAAAGACCCTGAAGAATCTGTAGAAAAAGCTGTAGTTTCATAACTGCTTCTCCTCATGTACCTGTATAATCACTTCAGCCAGCTTCTCAACACCGACAGCCCCCGATGACCCGCTCTAGTGCCTCGGGCTCCGATCCACTCAGTACACACTATCCTCAGCGCTGCCCCAACTATGTACTCCCACAACAGGCGCGTCCTTCCTACCAGCAAAATGTAAGCTACTGGGTAAAACAGACTAGACTTCAAAGAGCCGCAAACCCAGGAGAGGCGGGAAGTATGCACCACATACTCTCAAAGCAGAGCACCTGCCCAGAAACCAAAAGTGACTGAGTCCAAGACCTCAAAATTCTCTAGGGACTTTCAACGTCATTCTCCTTCCTCTGAATTGTTCTTGGTTCCCTGTCTCGCCACATGGAAGTCTTCCGGCCCAGTTTTCAGTTCTCTCTCATGATCTAGCCTTTCCTCGCTTATGAAGCCAGCTATTGTTTTTATTGAGCACTTATGACATTGAGACAGTGTCTATTAAATAAGTTAACTCATGCAAAGTGTCATTAACAGTGTCTAGCCATGGTAGACAGCCACTCACTATTAGCTACTGTTAATAACCATGGGTGGACTGCTGCAGAAGGCATTTCAAATTTAGAGTTCTGTTCATTTCAGGATTTGACACAGACACTGATGTAGAAATTTCTTGGAGTGTCCTGTAAAAGAAATGAGAGCTTCCTCGCAAATTGCCTCGGTTATATAAGTATCCCAAACGCTTAACTTCCATACTGAGAGTCCTACGGAATGTCGCACTCTATGAAGACTATGTTTCACTCAAATGACCATCGATAAGGAAGAGAATGCCAGCCCTACAACATACCCTTGCTCATTCAATAAACTGCACCCGCCACCAGCCGGTGGGGTAAAAAGGTGTCTTATAGAACAGGAAACTAGAAGAGATACATGACTTGTCCCAGGCCACAAGATTAGCAAGTGGCAGAAAGAGACACCAGGTCCTGACCAGTTCATTCATTCACTCCTTCAAGCAGAATTTACTAAACATTCTGTACCTGGCTTGGGGGAAACACCAGCAAAAACCTTCCTGTCTCGGGGCTTAAATTCTACCTGGAGGGTACAGAGAATATTGAAATAGATACACAATATACATAGTATACTAGATGATGGTGCTTTGAAGAAAAAAAGATATGGGTGAGGAAGGACAGGATGAGAGTTAGATGTGACAGCACGAAAGAGCATTGCGGAGATGACTTCGGTCAAAGAGCTGAAAACGGAGGCCAGAAGGAGGGCAGCCTGTGCCCAGCCTGTGTGGAGGAGCAGGCAGGGGAGGGGCGCGGTGTGCTGTGGGCTCCACAAGGAGCCCAGGTGGCTCTGGGGAGGGCTGCGGCCTGGGCGGGCAGCAGGGAGGTCATGGGCGAGCCGCGGGTCATGCAGGTCTTGAGAACACTGTCAAGACACAGTTATTACACTGTCTGGGCGGCCACCGAAGGCTCCAGTGAATTACACACTAGGATGTACGTTTGATGTGTAACAGGATCGCCCAGCCTGCTGCATAAAGATTAGCGTGGGGGTGGGGCAAGGGTGGAAACAGGGAAACCAGTTCAGAAGAAACGACACCCCGGGCCGCATACCGCCTCCCTGCTCTCCGGAGTCCACTCCATTAACTGGTTAACATGGCCTCGATCAGATGCTTCCGCAGAGTGGCGTATGTGCTGCTCCAGTGCCACAGCAGTGAACAGCAGGCCGCCCCAGAAGAACTACCCTACAGCGTGAGTCCCCTCTTTTGTGACCCGCAAAACTGCTCAGATACTGCTGTCAGCACCGAGTGCTACCCATAACCCACCACTTTTTTAAGCCAAATTCACAGTCTTTGGCACCTTAGCTTGTGCGAACGGCACCGTTAACAGAGCCCCAGGTGAATTATGTTTGGCCACTCCGCAACCATTTACTGAGTGCTTAGTCTTGGAGGTAAAAAAGAAAAATAAGACTGAGTCACCGTCCTGAAGGACTTCACGGTCTAGTTGCGGACACAGACAGGCAAACAAGTCCGTGTAACCCAAGTACGACAAACGCAGTTACAGCGGGATGGAGAAGGTGGAGAAGTGAGAGAGGGGCGAGCAGCAGCTCTGCCCTGGGGGCTCAGGAGGAGGCCAGGTGTAAAGTGAGTCTGGAGATTACAGAGCAAGTGCACAGGCGGCGGCGGGCGGGGGCTGGGCACCCTGGCCGGGGAGCCGGGCCAGCAAGGGATGGGGGATGTGGGTTCCCCCGAGTCCTGAAAGAGCAGGGAGTCTTCTGTACGCTCCTTCCACAGGTCAGGGCTCAGCGCATGTGCAGGAGGCAGGGGACGGTGGGTTTCATGGGATGTGAAATGACACGGGCTCCATCCTGCAGGCCAGGGGAAGCCCCAAAGAGTAACCCCTTCGATTTGCATTTTAGAGAGATCACTGTGGTAACAGTGGAGACCCAAAAGTGGGTCAGAGCAGGACCAGAGTGTAGACGGGAACGGAGGACAGAGAACCGTGCAGAAGTCCAGGGAAGGGCTGCTGAGAGGCCCAAACCCTCAGGACACACAGGTGATGCAAACAGGATGGACCTCCCCGAGCTAAACCAGTAAGATTTACTGGTAAATACTGACACATTGGATAGGAAACGATGTAACTTTTCAAAAACTCAAGTTTGACAGGAAAATAGTACAGTCAAAACCACAAAGCGTGAGTTACATGGAAACAGTACATTTTGTTAACCCTAACATGTGGCATCTCTCAAAATTATTTTAGAAATACTTATCAAGGACAACTATAAAGAAGTTTTCATAAACTCAGTAAAGACATTTCAGTGGAAAAGAACACAGGTTACTCACTTGCAAACCCAAGCACTGACAAGAATTACTTCTTTTATTACTCCAATATATTTTTAGTTAGCTAAGGAAGAGTCGCATTTTCAAGTCGACAAGCATTTTTGAAATTAATAAAGGAAGGGTATTAGATAAAACACCATTTCAATAATATATCCACAATTTTATTACCCCCCAAAAATGGACATTTGGGAATAAAAGAAGCAACAGGGACTGTTGACCTCTAAAGTACAAAATAATCAAAGGTTAATAAAGGGCAGTCTCAACGGACCAGATAAAATATTAAGTGGCACTCACGGTTTATCTCTTTCACAGAATATCAACTTCAGTAGGAAGTTAAGGAGGAAAACATTACATTCACTGCACAGGCAATATGCTCCTTATCTCTTGTTAGAAAAATTCCACTTTTCCGATTTATAATGACCCTTAGAATAAATACAACTTCATTTATTTTAATTTTGCTCACCAGTTTGGAAGGCTGCTTTAACAATATTTGCCAAATGTTTTCGATTTTCTTAATGCCATAAAGGAACTAGTCTTAAATCCCACAATTTTAAGGATTTTACTACAAACAAATACAGCACGGTTATTTATTTGGAAAGAGGATCTTGAACTTGCTGCTTGTGGTCATCTGAACCATTTTTCTCCATTATAATGGCTGAAGTCATCGCTAATCTAATTGTGCACAAGGACCCTTTCCTACAACTATTTTATTAGGAGAGAAATTGGAAGGAAATTCCATACAGCCATCTCCCACGTTCAGGAATGGATGATCTGGTGTATGGGTTATTCATTATCCTCGATACCTACTAAGGCCATGCTCTGGCCTTTTCTGTTCTGTTTTCTGCTTTAAATTTATTTTAGGGGCCCCCGGGATTGAAGCCAGGGCCTCACACATGCTAGGTGTGTGCTCCACCACCAGGCTATATCCTCAGCCCCATCTCTGGCCATTTTTGAAGGTACTGGGAAGGGAAGGCACTAAAATTCAAATGAGTCAAACTGGGGTTGTTAGTAAATCTGGCTGATAAAGTCCAGAAGGACAGAATGAAGACATTGTTTCTAACAAAGCTCTGCATGTCAATTACCCTCTGGATCTTGGGACCTGCCAATACCGGGGTCATCAATCACGCCTCTCCCAGATAAAAGCAGAGCCTGGGAAACAACAAAATATGCTCTGCTCAATGAGAGAGCACCCCATTATTATTCCACCTCTTTTTGGTTTAGAGTGAACAAGAAAAGGAAAGCTCAGAACAAGTCATTAGTTTTCCCTGAGAACTTTCTACAATGCTAGTAAAGGAGTGCTCATTAAATACTGTTGAACAGCCAGAAGGCCAAGCAAAATATGAAAATGTTCCAGATAGAGGTCTTCTCCTTCACAGCATTCAGGTTACACTTTTCACAATGATCCTTCATTTTTTTTCTTTAATTCCTCTTCGGATGTCTTATGTGCGTCCCTAAGTATGAGTGCTATGAGTTCAGGGTCTGTGAGCTGTGTGTCTTTGTATTTGTCACAGAGTACTCAGGAAGAATTCCTCCAATCAATGCTCTTACAGTTCCATATGGAAAATGCATATTGTCTCATCTATGACTACACTCTTCCTTTTTACTACACAGCCATCTAAGGAAATAGCTCATGATTCACGGGCTTTAACACTTGGAAGACCTCTGATTTTTATGATTAAATTGAAATATTATCTGCTGTTGCACTGGGTCGTATCACACTTAAATATAAGCAATGATCACTGCTGTTATTCAGCGTAAACTTGCCTCCCTGAGTAAGAACTTTAATACAAGGGAGGCCTGAAGCTTGCACGGTAACAAAAGAGAAGTGTAAGTGCTTGCTGCGGACGGCTTTGAACGTGGACACAGCAGTACGTATCTTCTGCTAACATATTAAGCTCAGGAAAAGTAGTCTACTAGGAAGATGCATAATAGTCACTTCTCATCTTACAAAAAGAGTCTCCAAAGAAACTCCAGGCATTGCAATTTAATCCTTAGTTTCTTTAGAACAAATGACAACATCAATTGTGAATCTATAGTTTTGTTGTACTGACAGATATCCACAGCACAGACAGGGAAGGGGTGTAAAGGCACAGAGAGAGACAAGGGTAGGAAGGGAGGAAAACAGGATCTAAATAGATTAAGAAAATTATATATACATATATATATATAACCAATGTAATATGTATTACAAACATATACTAATAAAAAAAAGAATAACCACTTTAAAAATTTTATTGTACTGTTCCTGATAAGCAATCCAACATAGAAATTCACTCTAAAAAATTCTGGGGCAGGCATAGTGGCACATACCTATGAATCCTAGTACTCTGAGAGGATGAGGCAGGAAGATCACAGGTTCAAGCCCAGCCTGAGCAACTTAGCAACTTACAGAAACCTCTATCTCCAAATAAAAACTGTTAAAAGGACTGCAGATATGACTCCAGTGTGATGGGTTCCATCCCCAGTGCTGGGGGTGTGAGGGACCCTTCTGTTTTATAAAATGAACACAGATCCTATACAACAGGGACTCGGGTACTGATTGTGTAAGGCAGTATTCCCTGGAGACAGTGGTTAGGAATCAGATAAGTGGTTTGGCCCTGAAGCAGTTGCTGGTAAGTGGGAGGGCAGTCAGGAGGCTGCAGAGTGGGTCTTCTCCCAGACCAAACCCCACAAAAGTGCAAGGCTGACTTGTGGGACTCCGGTCACCCAGCTCTAGCTGACAGGCCTGAGGGCAGTATATGAATGGGAAGGGGGTGTCAATAGCTTGTATAAAATCAAAAAAAGTTCATGTAAGTTAGGGGAGGTAGAAGATACACTAAAAGGAAAGTGGATCTCACTGCATATGATGTAGGCTGCCAGATATAAAAGATGCTACACATTCCCATCAGGCCAGTTTGGTTTTGGTGCACATTCATTTACAACTAGACCCTAATATGACCACTGGGCATTAGCACTGATCAATGATCCCTACTAGAGTTTCAGCTTATTTACTGTCTCTAAGAAAACAAACCACCCTGCATCATTTAAAAGACTTTTCCTCTTTTAATCCACTAGTGTACACACATGTCACTTCTGCATTTGTCCAAAGGAAAGACACATGGAATAAAGACCAACTGAGATGCTATGGCAGAGGTAGCAGCCAATTTGCTTTTATAAGTCAAATGCGAAAACAGCATCTAACCTCGTAAATTCTGATACACAGGCAGCTTTTAAGGGTTCCCTCTAATTCCCTATGTCAAAGGATATTTATTCATACTCAATTATTTTGAAGAACCATATAAATTTACACACTCCGTTATGCCTTCATTTATCTTTGTGAGGCTACTGTAACCCCTATTACATGAAGGGACAAAGGGCACGATCTTTTGTATTGTTACATAAACAAGTCCTCCTTTCCCTTTACAAGTCGCCCCTGTTCTTTACAATGACTTCTTTATTTTCTACAAGTCAAGTGTACAGCACTTGCTTCATTTCCCAACTAAAAGTAACACACACACACAATTCAGGCTCTTTCCCTTTAATGTTCATTTAGAGGCACCGTCCACAATGAAAGTCTTCAAGGCGGTGGCTCCAGGTACGCAACCCTCCTCAGAAACTTGACAGCGGTTGATTTAAAGTAAAACGCATCCTCAGAAGCAACCTTCAGCACAGGCCAAAGGAATCAAAGCTACACCCTTTTGCAACCACAGCTCTACTGCATCCACCCTTCGAACATGTTCGCTTCAAACATGACAACCCGACCATTTACCAAAGCCACAGCTTATTCCTGATTTAGAAAAGTAAAGTTCATGGCCTTACTGAACTTACACAGCTCCACCCAGAAAGCACAAACACCGCCTCCACGCCTGGCAATTACGCAGCAGCTGAACTAAAAAAGCCATGCTTTTGAGCTCAGTAACCACTGCTGACCACCTTGCTGACATAACGAACAAGTGGCATCTTCACAAGAGTGCTAGCTGGGCCCTCCTGCTTCATATCTTAACAGCAGGCACGAACGGTTTACCACACATCACCCCTAAAAGGGGCTGCCCTTCAGTCCCCTTCTGGAAGTGCAGTTCCTGCCCCCAGCAGCACACACTTAGCTTAGCTGATTCTCTCACATCCCAGCAGTTGTGTTTTCCCAAAACTAGGGGAAGAACAGGTCTGAGAGATTCCCACAAGCTTTCTCTTGACACAGGAAGCATATGACAAACAGGGAAAACACAGCCCTGGGAAGGTCTGGCTCAGGCTCTTTGTAACACTCAAAGAGTGCTCCCCCCTGGGCTTTGGCACTGTGCTGAGTGGAGAAACCATTTTAGAGGTTAACAGTTCAGTGCCTACAGAGAACGCGCTAGGAGGAAGAATCAGAAATCCCAACTCTGAAAAACAAAGGCTGTTTAAAAATATTGAACTATTTCCCTCTCCCCAGCAGGACTGGCACCTTCCTTACCTTTGCGGGAGGCAGAGCATGCTAATCCCAAGAACAGAGATCAACCATGGTCTGAAAAGGGACTTGACAGAAATCCAAAAACTGTTGGTGGCCAAGCTATCAAAGGTAAAGGCCCCTGGTGTGTTCAGCGCCCTCCCAACACCTGTCTAATTCGAGCATTTACCTGACTCATTCACCTTCTTAGAAGAAAGATGCAAAAAGACTACCTATGATTCCAGAGTTTCTCCGTGCAGCTGCAGAAAAGAGCTCTGCTCTGTGTCCTAAACCCTGGCTGCGAGATCGAAGGTGCCCTCTGGGAAGGTGGTTTCTCACTGAACTTTAGTGACACGGGCTGGGGATTTAGTTCAGTGGCACAGCGCTTGCCTGGCAAGCACAAGGTCATGAGTTCGATTCCCGGTACCAGAAAAAACAAACAAACAAACAAAAACTGAACTTTAGTGACACAAGTCACTTGAGCACATGCCTCGGATGGCTGGCAAATAACAACTATCTTACCCTTCTCGGAAGGATACGATCACAAGCAAACGTCTAACGGAGAAGCATTTTTACTGTGGGCATGGCAAAGAATGAATGACACTGAATTCCAAGAGGAAAGGAAGCCAACAGGAAATGCTTAATGGAACAAACATTGTGACAGGAGCCCAGCGATATAAACAAAGAATTCCATATCACAAACTTTTTAAAGGTTTAATAAAAAAACAAAAAAAAAAAACACCAAGTCACCTTTGCGGGGCTGCGTCCTGTATATCCAGTTCTCCTCGTCCGCGTCCACCTGCTGCCCACACACCGACAGCTCTCCGTCACTACGGAACAGCCTCTTTGTCTGTCTAGACAAGGAGGAGAAATTTATCCAACTCACAGCGCGCGAGAGGGAACCCGCATTGGCCTTGAGTCTGAAGGAACCAGAAGAGCCTTCCTTTTTCATCTTCTTTCCCATCAAAATCCGCTAGAGACAAAGGGCAGCCCCACAGACAGACAAAAAGCTCTGGTTCTGAAATCGGCCCGGGTCCTCGGGAGGAGCCCGCTCCTTCCCACTTATTCAGACAACGTGGAGAGTCAGGCACTGCATCGTGCAAAAGGTTGCTTTTCCCGGTGTCACTGGATGAGAAGGAAGAGAACTGAGGGATGGGGAAATTTTCTTTAAAATGTTTTACCCTTGCCACATGCTGGTACTCAGTTTCTATGTCAGGGACATCCACAGCCAAAAAATAGCAAATAAAAATAAATATAGTTTTACAAACGGAGCATGGTGTTCGTTTCAGGCACACTTGTCAGGACTTTGTGACGAACAGAAGCGAGGCACTCGGGCTCTTTGGTGTGTCCCTGCCATCTCAAACTGTAATCCTACGCCTCTCCCGGGCATCTTTCCCCACAGGGGCAGGCAGCCAGCCAGCCTTCTCGGTGCAGAGGGAGGTGACTCCTCGCCCTGGAGATAAAGAACCAGCATCAAGCAGACCCCCAGTTTAAAGTTCACCCACACAGGTTACTCAGGAGAAATCAAAGGGTTCAGCTCACTTGTCCCGGCAGAGCGCAGGATCGTAAACCGCCCACTTGCCCTCTTTCCCGGCTGGGAAGCAAGCTCTCGGAGCCGCAGGACTCCACAAACAATAAAACAGGCTGCGTGGCTATTGCTTGGATTACAGAGTGAGCGCTGGCTGGAAGGCGATTGGCTCGCCCGCCGCCAAAGGCTCCTCATTGGACACAGGGAGCCCCGCCTCGCCACAGCCAATTCTTTAGTGCAGCTCAAACTTCTGAACTCTAGCAAGACGGTGGAAATGCAAGTCTGTGCAGAATACAGACGTCTGGGGATTTTTTTTTAAAGAGTGTGATTATTAATTATCAGACTAGACTTCTGAAAGTGCGACTCTAAGAGCGGGTTTCCACGCAGTATATACAGACAACGTCAGGCATTCCTAAGTGGATTTTGGGAGGGCGTCGCCTCAGGAGTAGACTTCCCAAGAGAATAAAAATGACCTGGCTCTTCCTTCACTCTCTGCTTTCAGCATAGGTGAAAGGCAGCCATGCGTGCACCTGCTGTCACCTGCTCTGCCTGCCGCCACCAGCCACTCAGTCCCGGGGGTTTCTTCCTCTCCAGCTGTGAAGGATCAGTCCTAGGAGGGAGCTCACCACCGGAGAGCCACGCACGCTGAGCACCATTAGGTGAAACACCCAGCCCCAGCCTCCTATGTAAGATATCCTGGCGCCCTATCTTGTGTGCTTTTGGGGGCAGCATTTCCCCCAAGGCCCACACCTGGGGGTGTTAAAAGTCCCTGAAACTGTCCATCGTAGAGACTTGAGTCCACACCTTCTTCCCAAAGGGCAACTTGGAGTAAGGCACGTAGAGAACCGGGTGCTTTACACCTTGATTTGCTTGGCATCAATTATATCCAAACTAATAAAGTCAACTGAGTGTACACTTTGACTACAAGTTACAAAGGCACCACCAATGCTGCAAACCAGTTAGGGGGTTTTCAGGACCACTCGACACAAACACAGCACCCCTGCTCTAAGAACCCACGGACCCCGAACCACGCACACACGATGCTCTCCTCCCTTCTGCCCACCTCCTGCAGCAGTGTTGTAAACTGACAGCGCTCTGAGACTTGTGAAAAGCCCTGGGCTGCTCTCCCTAAGTCCAGGCATGAGTGAGCGCTTTTCTCAAGCCACCCGCTTTGGTGGGTGCACAGACACAGGGGTGCTGTGTCCCCAGTTCCCAGTGTGTCTCGACGGTAAACTCCCCCACCGCGCCCATGCCTGGGGAGAGGGTCCGAGGGGCTGAGGGGAAATTCACTGCCATGCAAGCAAGGATGATAACCGGTTCATTTAGACACGAGACTAGTAAGTTGGACCTGTTTATCTATTACTATTATCTATTTTTTAAAAACTATCGCTGAAGTTATTTGAAAAAAATCAGTTAAACCCCAAAAAGTAGCCAAACTCTCGGTTTCTGAAATTCTGCTCCGTGAATCACAAGATGGTCGTGGGACGTTTGCACAAGGCTGCTACTGCTTCTAGCCCACATTTCTGTTATGCTGGGTCTTGGTTACTGACTCTTCATTCATGTACAAGAAAGTCAACTATATCAAGCACTTTCCTAACCGGATTAGGATTTGGCAACTGGGACAAGAGAGGCTACAATGGTTTAAATCAGCTTTGGAGGAAATATTTAGACTCTCGGGACCCGTGTTAGATACAGACTTCTCTTAGCTTAGCAGATCCTAACTGCGGAGTTATCACCTTTATTCAAGCACTGTTCTAATAACTGATGAGCTGCACACTTTAGATCTCAGACAGTCAATGCGGGGGCCACACAAGCCCGGCCTCCAGCAGCAGAACCATAGGCGCAGTGTACCGTGTACCACGCCCTTCATGAGAGGTATTGCCAATTTGCACAATACTCTGGCCATGGACTATCCCTACTTTGAGGGGATAATTGCTGTTTTCAAATAACTTCAGCTATAACTTACAAAAGAACAAAACAACTTAAGGTAACTAGTTATAACTTACAAAAGAACCAAACAATGTAGCCAACTTACTGTTACTTAATGTAACTTAATGGTTAACTTAATGTAACCATTAATGTAAAAAGGTAACCATTTTTCCTATGAAAATCCACCACAGTAGAACACACGACTCTCTTACACAGACATGCTGAACAGATTTCCATCCGTGTACCTCCCCGTGCTGGCCGCCCCCATCTCCCCTCTGCCACCAAGCTGTCACACTCAAACTTCTGCCACCGTCACATGTGCCAATAACTGCCTCTTCCCACTTTGCACTGCCCAGCTTGGGTCCGGGAAGTCAGATAAACAAGTCTGCTTAAATGATATGCTTAGTGGGAGTCCACAGCGGCCCAGAGAATGAAATGCATTGCTTCAGAAGAAGAGTTTTGTCACAGCGCCTCCTGGCCGGTACCCTTGTCCTCTACTTGTGTGACAGAAGCCTAAGGGTTGACATAGCTGGAAAATGACCACTCTGATGGATTTAGACCAAGCTGACAGTTGACGATCTCTTTCATATTCAGTTCTTGGCATTTCAGGGTCACCAACTCCTTACTACTGATGAGAGAAGAAATTATAGTATTTCAGGAATAATTTAAGTAATACATTTTTAAACACTACCTATAAAAACAACGAGTGTATGTTACCAGAGAAAGCTCTAGAATCACCTTCCTGGCTCAAATATCCACCAATTTGGAAAGATTTATTTATGTTCCTATGAAGAGTCAAAGGGATACACTGGGTAAGTTTGGCAGGCACTTGCCAAAAGAAACAATATTTCATACTTCATATATGACCAGCATCCCTCAGAAGTAACGTAGCAAAAATGAAAGTTTTGGTTTCATAAACACCGTTCACTGCGGCAGGATATAGGATTAGACGCACACCCCCCAACCCATCAGGCGTGTCATTGTGCTTCTTGCCATCTGTGTCAAATGCCAGCCAAGAGCAGCTCATTTCAAGTGCCATTGGGTTTGGACCTCAAAGGCCTGACATGAGCACTGCGACCTTTCATTTCCATGGGAGCCTCGTCTGCCCTCTCAAACCTAAGAGAAAGAAGGAGCAAGGCTGAGCCCTGACGTTGGGAGGTAACAGAGAGCAGCGCGGGGTGGAGGGAGTTGGGCTTGTAAGGCTTCTGAACATGACGACGGTGGGGAACCAACCCCATGCGGCAGCGAGGGTAGCCACTGCCTGCGTACACTGTGTCTGGGTCTGCAGCAGCCCCTCAGTGTAGGGAGCAGGGCTGGGAGCCCCTTACAAACTCCCCTGGATCTCCCTGACAACCCTCAGGGACCTCTGCCTCCCGGGACAGCATACAGTAGGTTTCCCAACTGCCACCTCCTGTGAATAATTTAAGCATCTGTGTAGAGGAGTTGTAAGCGCTAATAATGAAAGCTTACCTCTGCATCTAAAAGGAAGCAGTTTGAGGGCGGGGGATATAGCGCAGTGGCACAAGCACCTGCCTGGCAAGTGTGAGGTCGTGAGTTTGACTCCTGGGACCAAAAAAAAAAAAAATTTACAAAAAAAGGAAGCGGTTTGTGCCAGGTATTTATACCCATAAATAAAAGGCCACAAATAAAAAAACCATACTAGCTCCAGGATCACAGAACACTAAAGCCTCCTTCCTTTATCCAGCTTCCCCTCCCCTGAAAATTCAACAACGCTTGCACTGGAGAAAGAGGCCCTGGAAGACATAACACAGCTATTTGCCCCTTGCAGCTGCTCCTATGTTTAGGTTGCCCTCCCCTGCCTGCCAGTTCATAAAGCCTAGCACCTTTCCACCATCGAGGGGAGCTGTCCCCCTCCGAGCCTACGCCCCCTTCCAGCACCCTCGCAGCAGACGAAGCCCACGCCAGATCTGGCCCAGCTCCCATGTGCTCACTGATACCGGAGCTGTGTGGAGGCTCCTGCCTGCCCTGGGTCCCCAGTGGAGTGTACTGCTGTGGCTGTGGCCAGCCAGGGACTGGAAGAGGCTTGGACGATGGTCCTAACCAAGGAGACAGCTCCGTACCAAGCTTCTCCACGAAAGCATCACAGTCTGAGAGGGACAGGTGAGGCTTCCTGGCTCTTCTGATAGATGAAGACCAAGGACAAAACGTGTTCTGAGACCAAAATAAAATTCCAAATCAATGCATTTAAGAAAATAACGACGTCCCTGGTTCTTGGACCTTCCCCGTGGTCTCTCCAGTGATCACTCTAGTCATTCATTTTTCTACCTCCTCAATCTGTTTGCAGCAACTTATTAGCACATAGATCACAGGAGATCTTACCGCAGTGCAGCACAGAGTCTGACTCCAGGTTGGGGAAGGTCTTGAAATTCTGAACCCCAAAGAGCACCCACGGCTGGTTGTGGTGGGGCCTTCTGAAGCCCAAGCACCAGAGAGGCTGAGGCAGGAGGGCTACGACCCAACTTCAAGGCCGACCTGGGCTACACAGCAAGACCCTGTCTCAAAAACAAAACACCACAGAGATGACGCCCTCGCAGGGACCACTAAATTTAGCGAGCGCAGGACTAGACTATAATGGCCTCTGAGGGCAGGGCGCTCACCCTTTAACCAGCAGCGAACGATGGAATCACCCATTCGTTCCATTCATTCCCATATTACCCTTTTCTTTTGATCTTATGTTTCCAGTTAAGGCGATAAGCAGACCTTGATCGTGATCATTCCTTTATCCCTAAATCCCAAAAAGTAAAATGTAAGCCGGCGACAAGAACATCCTCTGAGTTAAAAGGATTACGGCAGGTACTGCGCTTTCCTTCACTCGTTAGGACATCCGCATCGCTCTCATCGGCCGGCCGACACCCCCAGTGAGCGAAGTCAGGAGAGCGGCCCGCGTTCCCCTCCGCCAACAGCACAGACGGGGGAGCAGGCAGTGCCCTGGGTCCCACCAGAGAGGTTAACTGCTCCTTGGCAGTGGAAAGTTGTTTCCATCAGTTGTGTTCAGTGGTAGACGGTTAGGACAAAGAGGTTTTCAGTCACGTGACCTCCCACATCCTTTATTCAGCTACTTGGCTTTCACTTTGAGGCTCCACCCACCTGGGTCCACAGAGCACACGGGACGTATCTTCCTAAACCAATGTTCCAAAACAAAACCAGATGTTCTCACCACCTGGGCCAACCGCCCAGTGCACCTCAGCCGCTGGTCAGAAACACGGTGCTCTCACGGGTACCAGCAGTGACTCCGGGGAACCAGACCGATCTTCACCTTTAACAAGTCAGTCAACAGACCTGGGTATAAAGCACTTAGAACACTTTCATCAGCGTCACCAGAATCCAAATCTAAGTGTGCCTCCAAACAAGGAGAAACATGTAAATCTGTCTTTTCTGGGCTCTTTCTACACCCTCGGCATCAGTTAGCCGCGGCCGGTGAGTCATCTCCACAAATAGGGAAGAGCCCAGATCAGGGGTTCTGTTCAAATATGTATTGATCCCCCACTAGGAAATCAGCCAGGCAGGCAGAATGGAAAGCACAAGAGACAGAGTCCTGCCCCTATAGCAATTCAGCATTTACCATAGGAGACAGATATGCACAGCTACTTTTAAAATAATACCAAAAAAAAAAAAAAGAAATACAGAATAAGCAAGGCCTTTAGTCAAGTCTCTGGGGGATCACTAGTTCTCGAGACGAGAAACATCTCTGAGCTGAGTTCCCAATGGTCCTGGGGGCCGGGGGATTCAGCACCCCAGGGTTTTCTGGGTAGACCAGCTCTGTGAGGAGGGCGTGGGGAGTGTAGGAAGCCCTGATTTGTAAACCTGGACAGTTTCCGTGGTGTAAAGAATCCAACCAACAATATCAAGCTAGTTCCAATTTACAACCAACCTGCTAAAATCCTGAAAATGTAAGAGAACAGCTTCGTGGCCAGTGTACTTAGGCTCTGGTAGACCACAAAAAGTGGTCAGTAAGCTAGTTTGGTAAAAACCAATGATTTGTTTAGTAATAGCCTCACAATCACTAATTGTTACAGTATAGGTGGGAGGAAAGTTACCTATAAATACTACTTTACATGGGGGAAAGGTGCAGAACTGTCCTTAGCTTAAAAAGCTTGAGGTTGGGCAATGCTTTGGTTTAGATCTGGAATGTCCCCCAAAGCCTCGTGTGACCACGGGGTGCTGTCCTTATCGCTGATGAAGCCATAGCTGAACCAGCCGTTAGGAGGTAGGGCCAAGGCAGAAGAGGCAGTTCACTGGGGCCTGAGCTGGAAGGGTGCATCTCTCTCCCCAGCATCTCCCTTCCCTGCTTCCTAGCAGGCAAATATCCTGGGTCCTCCAGGTAAGCCCTAAACGCAACCACAAGGGTCCTTCCTAAGTGACAGGCAGAGAAATGATTCCTCCACCCTGTGCTGGAGGACCCAGGGAAGAGGCACTCCCTAGAGCCATGAGCCAGGGTCCAGAGCTGGGAAAGTGCATTGTCATTGTTTTAAGTCACAGAGTTTGAGGGAGTTTTTACAGCAGCCACAGGAAATGAATGCGAAGACCTACAAAGGAAACTCATGCAGCCTGCTGTCTTTAAACACCTCTGTGCATTTTGTAAGAATCTTGAGATTTTCTCTTCAGTTTTTCTCTTCAAAATTCCCATTTTGTGCCGGGCATGGTGGTGCACACCTGTAATCCCAGCACTCGTGAGGCTGAGGCAGGAGGATCATTGCGAGTTCGAGACCAGCCTGGGCTACAAAGTGAGCTCAAGGCCAGCCTGAACTGCATAGTGAGACCCTGTCTCAAAGAGACAAAAAACAAAACAAAACAAAACAAAATTCCCATTTTGTGCTGTTTATAAAAAGCAAACCCTGGCCTAACAGGAGGTGAGTTGAAGCAGCCAAAACTGTCAACAATGGCAACGTATAGGTGTTCTTGACAGAAAAGAAAACGTGGATCTAGAAGTGTACACACCACATAATTACAGCAGCCAACACTGAGTTGGTGATTTACAGTGTGACCCAAGCCTCTCTCTGAGTACTCTGAATTCTGTTATACAGCAGCCTTGCCTCAGAAAATGGGTAACCTTAAAAGGTAAGAAGTTTTGAGGTTTCTATTTTGAGGCCCCACTAAAAATTCAATTATAAGCCAATAATGCCTGCTTTTGCTGTTAGAAAATATTTTGGATTTTATGTGAGGCCAGGCACGACATGACAGAAACTGCTACTTTTTTAGCCCAAGCGGCCCTAATTTGGAGTTTTAAAACTGAGCATATATAGATGGAATACACTAAGTGAACTTTAATTACTTTAGATGATTACATTTAGATGGTTATAAGCTCCCAAATTCCTTTCTCCCTGGAGAATAACTGAGTGGGACTAACTAGGTATTTTTTTAAAGACGAGGCAACAAAAACTTAGAAAAGTCCAACATGAGTGAGCAGTCACGGCACCCAATCACGGTCACAGTCTTCTAGGCAGAAGCTTGCTGTGATCTTGCTACGTGTCCCATCAAAGCAGAATGGGAGAAACCACAAACTCTCCTGTTCTTCCATAGTAGATTCAAGCATCCTACGGAAATTATGTTCTTTTTGTTTTGTTTTGTTTTTGTAGTTTTTTTTCCCGGTACCGGGAATCGAACTCATGACCTTGCGCTTGCCAGGCAGGCGCTCTGCCGCTGCGCTAAATCCCCAGCCCCCGGAAATTATGTTCTAAAAATATCAAATAGAACCTTCTTCAAATAGAACCCAACAGTGATCAAATAGACATAGGCCTCACACCATTTTAAAGGACCCATCCTGCTCCGTCTCTGTATGAATACAGCTTATCTGAAACACTTGTAACGACGACAAAAATTCCTCCATCACAACACACACCCCTCTAGGCTTGTCCCGAAATGCATATGTGGCCAGGTAAGTTCATGTCTTATTCAGGACCGAGGTACCTGTATCAGATCATCCGGGCTTGTGCAAGGAAAACACAAAGAGCTTTTTAAAACTCCACGTTGCCAGATCCCACATAGGAGGAACCCGGGACCCCACATTTAAACAAGTTTCCGCAGCAAGACTCAAGCATGTTAAAGCTTGAAAATCACTAAGCACGCAGAGCTCAAGTCTCTACTTATAATTTCACTAAAAATGCGCAGACATTACATCACAGGTCTAGGTGTAGTAGTATATAAATAAATAAGAAGAGCCTCAGAAATAGAAAGACATCATTAGTAGATCTTACAAGCAGGATCTACTAAGAGGTCATTTTAATTTTTCTTTTTCACTTTTATATTTTTCTATAATTCTACACGAAACATACACTATAACTTTCCTGCTCATCTAGTTTTTAATTTTCATTCAGAATAAAACACAAAAGAGAAATCAGCACAGATTTAACACTTAACAGTTTGCCATATTTGTTCCAGTTTTTTCTTTTCTTTTTTTTTTTTTTTTTTGCTTTTTGGATGTGTGGGTTTGCTTGCTGTGACATCTGTCACCCCATTGATTGCCAGCTGAGCTGGCTGGCTGGGCAGGGACCCCCCACGTCTGTCAGTGGAAGAGGACAACCACCCCAAGATAGGAGCATGGTTTCTTCGGTCAAGGGTATACGAGTAACTGTGCTCCCCCAGCAGCACCTCCAAACGGGCTTTTTTTTTCCCTCTTTTTTGGTTCCAATTCTTAAAAAATAAAATGTTACAGATTAATGGTCCTCCTTTCTCCCATCTCTCCATGGAAACCACTTTTCTAAATTTGGTATCTAGCATTCCCCAACATTTTTGCCACACTTTTTTACATATTTGTGTGTTCATCAATAAGACATAGTACTATTTTGTGTGATTACATTTCATAAATGGAATTATACCATCCAAGACACGTTAAAGGTTACTTTTATTAAATATTTAAAACTTTCCACTCACTCTGCAACTAAAGGAACCATAGTAAACTCTGTACTGCTGGGTGGGGTGGCACACGCCTATAATTTTAGCACTTGGGAGGCTGAGGCAGGAGGACTGCTATGAGTTTGAGACCAGCCTGGGCAACATAAGTGAGTTCAAGGCCAGCCTACACTACATAGTGAGACCCTGTCTCAAAAAAAAAAGAGGGGGCTGGGGATTTAGCTCAGCGGCACAGTGCCTGCCTGGCAAGCACAGGGTTGTGAGTTCAATTCCCAACATGGGAAAAAAAACCAAAAACCAAAAAAAAAAAAGAAAACTCGGTACCTTTCCTAAACAAATTCCCTGACCCTCCTCCTATGAGCTTGTTTGGGTAACTTAAAAGGACACTTCACAGCTGGACAAATCTAAAACTTTTGCCTAACAACAACTATTCTGTGGGGTTTTTCCACATATCAAATTGCATTGGCTCCGTAAAAGTGTTTTCTTTAAAAAATATAACAAATTCAGGAAGAGCCAGACATAGTGGCACACTCCTGTCATCCCAGCACTTGGGAGGCTGAGGCAGGAGGAGCACAGCAGGTGTAGGGCCAGGCTGGGCTAGCCTGAACCACACAGCAAGACCTTGTCTCAATTTCAAACAAAAAAAGAATTGCGTCTGTATCGGAAATTTGCATCATTAGTAAGTGGACCAGGCTGAGGGCACCCAAGAGGGGTTCACCCCAGGACAACCTCTCTGCAGAGTAAGCTTCCCTGACACCAGCCCTCTCTCTACCTGGGTCTCCCTCTGCTCCAAGAGCCAGAAGCCCCTTTCCTTCCTGTAGCTCAGATGCTACCTAAGTAAACTTCAACCACCTGAGCCTTCTGCCAGCCTCATGTTCGGTGGAATCTCGAGTGTGCGTAATGAAATACGGCTTTCTGTGGCTGGGGTTTTAGCTCAGCGGCAAATCGCCTGCCTGGCAAGCGCAAGGTCGTGAGTTCGGTTCCCGGTATCGGAGAAAACAAAAAACAAAAAACAAAAAAATAAATAAATACGGCTTTCTGCTGCTGATCTGCCTTATGCCAGTTTAACTTATAGCTCAGCAAAGAGCCGGGGAGGCGGGGACGCTGTCTGCCCCTCCCCTACCAAAAACGTAACGTGCCGCGCAGGAAGACAGCCTTGTCTTTGTATGTTTTCCTCTTCGCCTCAACGAGCTTTGCAGCCGTGCGCACTGCCAACTCCCATGACGATTTTCAAAACCTCCAAGTAAAGAGGCTATTTAACGGAAGGGGAATCCAATTCGATAATGACTACCTCTCGGTGGTCCCTGGGCAATCACGGAAGTCAGAGGCTTAAAGTAATAAACTCGTTTCATAGGAAGAAATTTAGACAACAAAAGGCCTAAAAAGAAATGAAGACATTCAGAAATTCTGAGTTGAAACACTTGTTCTGGAGGATCGAACAGGATGTTAAATCCACAGAAACGTCTGTTACTATGGTCACTACTCCAGGGTCTGCTACGGAGAACTTCAAGGGAGGTAAAGGCCAGGTGCTCTCCCACCGAGGGCAGGCGGGAGGGCTCGGTCCCCAGTTCCCCTTCCTCATCCCCCGTCCCCAGCCCAGCTACCCTGTCACCTCCCGGAAACACGGAACTGTGACAGCACTATCTCTAAAAGCACCCAGGAGAGCAAGGACGCGGACAGCCTTCCAGCTGCACCTGCCAGGGGCCCTGTGTGCCACAGCCTGGGGACTTTCCTTTCCTGGGTTATTAGGAAAATTAAGTGAGGAAATGCTGACATCATGACATGCCATCGCTGGGAGCTCACGTGCCGCAGCGCCAGGAGCAGGGGAGCAGGTGACCTCATGGTCCTTGAAAGAGATGTGGCCAGCGGGGCGTGGCCAGCGGGACACGGCCAGGAGCAGTGGACAAGGACAATGAGCCCTGGCTGGGCTGGGCTGGGCTGGGCGGGACAGTGAGATCCCAGTCAGGGAAATATGCACACGCACCAGGCGCCCCAGCGCCACCTGCAAACACACAGTTCTAAAGCAACTGCACCTGCCTGGCCGGACACACTTTTCTTCTTACAATGATGCAAGGCAGTGAATGTTAAAAAAAAGTGTGAAACCCTGACAAGCCAAGAGAAAGCCTACAGAAACACACCAGGTGCACCTTTCCTCATAAATACATAACGTCAGTTATTTAAAATAGTTAAGGGGCTAGGAATGTAGCTCCACGGGGATGGCGCTTGCCTAGCGCGCACAAGGTCCTGAGTTCAATGCCCAACACTTCATTCATTCATTTTTATTTTTATTTTTATTTTTATTTTCTGAGACAGGGTCTCACTATGCAGTGCAGGCTGGTAGCCCAGGCTGCCCTCAAACTCACAGCGACCTTCCTGCCTCAGCCTCCGGAGAGCTGGGATTACAGGCATGCGCCGCCGTGCCCGGCCTCAGCACTTCAAAAGTAAATAATAAAAAGCTTGCAGCTAGGATAGGGGTTGCCCTCAGAGCTGGCCTGGCAGAGCCCACTTGTTTCTCCAGGTGCATCGGCAATACCTCAGCCCATCACTGATGGAACCCTGCCATCTGCCGCGGTCCTGCTCCAGACTTCTGCTTGCTTCAAGGATGAGTGCTTCACCAGCCAGAAGTCGCAGTCACTTCTCACATGTCGTATGGGACCCCCTGTGCTGGGCCTTACTGTGGCAGCAGCACGGGCCATGGAGGAATGTCCTCGTAGGCTATTTTACAGTCAACACTCATCTGACCAGACACCTTCTCGGCCGTCTGTGTAAAGTCTGCCAGGCACCCCTCGCACCCGTTCCACAGGGCACGCCCTTCCCTGGCTTCTCAGCGGGTATTGAGCCTGGGTCTCAAGGCTCTGCATTTCCTGGGCCACGATGGGTGATGTTAGGGATGGGAGGGACAAGGCGTGCAGGGGCTCTGGGCTGTGCGAGAGCAAGCACGGAGGCCGGACCTGGTAGTGCATGCCTGTGACCCCAGCATTCCAGAGGCTGAGGCAGGAGGATCGGCGTGAGTTTGAGGCCAGCCTGGACTACAGAGCAAAACCCTGTCTCAAAAAAGAAAACAAAAAGCGAACAAACAAAAAAAGCACAAGCACTAAACTGGAGTCAGAGCCCACTGGCAAGCACAGAAGTCTTCGGAGAACGCCATGCAAAAAGGGAGAAGAATACAAAGCTGTGTGTACGAAGAAGAGCAGGAACTGGCTGGCGGGTGGGTCGGGTGTGGGCGTGGATGTCCCATCCCGGGTCGCCCCGAAGGTCGGGTGGGGAGTCTCCAGCCTGCTGTGGGACCCCTCCTCCGTGGGGCTCGGATCAAGCGCAGGCCTCCTGTGTAGAAAGAGGAGGGACAGATTCCCTGCCCACCTCCGTGCCTTTTGCAAGGGTCACCGCGGCGTGCTGACCATTATTGGAAACATGTAACTTCCTGTATCTGAGACAGGAAGACTTGGGCACCCACCCCAAATTTCCTGAGAAGCTGGGGTGACGTTAGGCGAGGAGGGGTCGGCTGCGCTGGCCCTGTCCTGCGCTGGCAGTACCAAAGGCCACACGGTCTTTGTTTTCCCGTTCCACAGTCTCTGCCACATGGAAGAATAAGATGAGGTGTGTAGACTTTTTGAAAATCCCAGGAGGAGGGTACTTTCCAACAGTATTTTCCATCACCAACGAACTTACTATTTGTACAGCAAAGAAAAGAAAAAGAAATGCAAAACCTCCAAAGTCGCACAAACTCGATACAGACTCAAAATATGCTCTAGGCATTTGCTCAAGTTTTTTTTAATGAACACAGAAGTACCAGTCACTGCATAGCTCTACAAAATACATCACTTATTGGTCATCGTTAACAAGAACATGCTCAGCTAAAAGGCGGTTTCATTTCAAAATAAAGGGGAAAAGTTGATGGTGTCAAATAACCTTTAATGTATAAAAGTGCAATACTGACAAACGTGGCCTATACCAGAGATGAGGCCAGGGGATCACGATGGCACTTCCCTGTAATCCCAGCATGTGGGCGGCTGAAGCAAGAGACTCACCAAGAGTTCAAGGCCAGCCTGAACTTACAGAGGTCTTATCTCAAAAAAAAAAAAAAAAAAAAAGAATGAATATGTAAGTATGCACTTGGCCATTTCCAGAGGCGACATCTTCTGCAAATTAAGATTGCAATGAAGTTAGCAGAAAACTCAAAATCTGATTTATTTAACTACAGCACAGTCTGTTTTGAGAACAATTAAATCTAAACCCAGTGTTTTGCCAGCAGCCCAGCAGAGATGGGAAAGAGGCAGAGCCCCAGGGAAGGATCCGTGTGTTATCTGTGGGAGTCTGAGGCCCTGCGAGCCCCTTGTCTGATGACCCAGCATCACCTGACCATGGGAGACAAGGGATGGGCCAGGCCGGGCAGAAACTGCATTACCGCCCTGCTTCTCACCGGGGGCCAAACACCAGAATCATCTTTCATAAAATGATCTTATTCAATAGGTCACAGCTAGGCTGGTTTGGGAGGTTTCCGCCGGGTGCTGTGTTTTTCCAAGGCTTCCTCGTCTGTGTAAGGTGCACTCTTCTTCCCCACTTAACCATGAATGTTTGAAAAAGGCAACTTCGTTTACAGACACAACTGCCAAGTTAGATACTGGTTCTGTTTCCGGTGCTAATGTGCAAAAGATAAAATGAAGATGCCTGCCATGACTTTCTAACTCCACTATGCAAAAATGCTCCAAAGTGATCAAATGCAAAAGCATGAAGTCCGCCTCTCTAGAAGCTCCCTGCACCCACCCTGGGGTCTCAGGGCCCCTGCAGCTGCAGTTCTGTGTCATCCAAAAGAACACCACAGAGGTGGCTTCCTACAGTCATGAGGAACTGGGCTGCCAACTTCACAGTGCCTATTTAAGGCATGGATGTTTGGGGCTGAAGCAGACTGAGAGATATTCCCATCATGCACTTCAGCTGGAAGGACAAGGAAACTGGCATCAGGTGAAGTTGCATGCCAGAGTTCAGGCACCAGGGGTCACATCTGAGCAGCTCACCAGTGTTTGGACAGCCTCTGGTGGGGACACCACGCCATGGGAGTTTTAGGAGCTGTCAGGGCTAGCACAGTTTGTCCCCATGGCCATATTCTTAAAAATAACAATAATAACTGCCTGCAACCACACTGAAAACAAACTAAACCAAAGAGAAAGACAGCAATTCCCAAGATCACACCTCTCCCAGGCGTGGAGGGTGAGCCCAGTCTTTCCAACCCCTGCCGCGAGCCCCCGGGGTCCTCTGTCCCTAGCAGAGACTCGAAGCATATAGGAGACATTCCTTCTGAGATTAACACGGAAAAGTGATCTAGACTGTGTTGTTATTAAACTTTAACACCTGGTCTGGAAAAAGCTCCAGGGAAGAGGAAATTAACTCTGTCAGACCAGCATTTAGGTGTGAAAGGTTTAACCTGGAGCAGGTGGCTCTATTAGAAAGGAGATTTTTTTGGCTCGTCTAGGCTCCATTGGAAAACCATGTTTGAAATCCTGTCTTACACAAGGAGCCCATTCCAAAACAAGATCTGGTTTGCCCGTGGGTGACCAGCAGGTGGCAGAACAGAACAATCCATGCTCCAGAAAACCAGAGGCAGTAGAAGAAAAGTGGGCGGGGACAGCAAAGGAGAACCAGAGCGGCAATACCGCCACCTGGTGGGATTTAGGAGTCAAGCACATAGCTATTCTAGTGGCAAGCACAACGTGTTGGACTAGAGAAAGGGCAGGATGTAATCACCAGGCCTAGGTAAGGGGCTATGGCTACCAGTTATTTAAGGAGCAAAAAACACTGGTAGCATTATACTGGGGCCTAAGCGGTAGGGGAAAGTGAATACATGTGTGGCAATGTTCAAATACTGTTTAATTTTGGAAGTTACCATCTAGAAATATTTTCCATTCTTTAAAGAAAAATATTGCAAGACCATTAATATATTCCCATAGCTATTAAGAAAACTAAAGAGGGCTGGGGATGTAGCAGAGCAGCAGAATGCTTGGCTACATGCACAAAGCTCTGGGTTTGATCCCCAGTACCAGGAAAAATAAAGGCAAGAAAAGAAAACTAAAGAGAATTTAATCGTAACTAAGAAAACTGCACAAACGGTTTTTGATCAAACAAACTACTCTTTGATCCTGAAAGCATGAAACTTGCCAGGCATGGTGGTGCACGCCTGTAATCCCAGCACTCGGGAGGCTGAGGCAGGAGGGTTGTTGCAAGTTCGAGACCAGCCTGGGCTACAAAGTGAGCTCAAGTTCAGCCTGACTTCATAGCGAGACCCTGTCTCAAAAAGAAACCCCTATAAATAAATAAATAAATAAAACTAAGCAAATACCATTACTTTTTAAGGATATGCTATTAATTTCTAATTAGGTACAGTATCAACATTTCAAAGTCCTATCAATCTAGCCAGAAAAAATAAAATAAGTAAATGATTAGTAGCACAAAGGTCACTCTTATATAATAGCGACAATGTAAAAAAGAAAAAAAACCATATAAGGGCCAGGCATGGTGGTGCATGCCTGTAATCCCAGCCTCCACGAGGCTGAGGCAGAAGGATCACCGTGAGTTGGAAGCCAGCCTGGGCTACACAGTGAGATCAAAGCTAGCCTGAACTATATGGCAAGACCTCCCCTGAAAAAACACAAAACAAAACCAAAAAACACTATGTAGTAAGAGCTGAACATTGGAAGGTGGCAGATATATGGATATATTTTAACAGGCCAGTCTAAATATTTTCTAAATATAGAGAGCCATATCAAACATGGTAGCTAGGAGCTATTTCAGTGCTTGAGAAGAGAGTCTGAGAGAGCAAAACTTCCACCTGTAGACAATAATTAACCTTTTCCCAAAAGGATGGAGGATGCGTCATCCCAGAGATCAAATGCCACGCCACCGTCAGCAGCCCTGAGCCTCATACAGCAGACCCTCGAGTTATGACCGGCCTGGCACAGGAACAACTCGGGTTATGGCTGGAATTTTCATTTTAACTTACAACCAACGTCTTGAGTTAGGACCCCAGTGCTGGCCGCCTGTGCGCCCAGATTGTCTCAGATACAGATTCTTTCACCCTTAGAGAATTCTGGAAGGAACCAACATGGCAACACCCTCTCCTGTACGGGGTTGATGGAGAAATCCTGGGCCAGTGTCTCTCGAAGGACCCTGAGGTCTGCCTGTGTACAGCAGAGAGACTTGCAAGGCTGTGTGGAGGAGCCCGAGCCTCCCATTGACACCGTGGGTTACAACCACTCTCAGGAACGCACTGAGTTTGTCAGTCAAGGGCCCGCTGTAAATCCAAGTTTATGTGCTTTCCATTGTCTGGAGCAGACTTTCCTGGCCAAACTATCCAGACAGTTCCAACTTTAAACATAAAGTTCCATTCATGAGACTTGATGAGTCCCATCTGAAAGCCATTAAAACACACACACCCACTTACACACAAACAAGAAAATCAGTAGAATTCAAAGACTCCGTGGATCCTGAAGCTGGAAGGTATCGGTGACAACTAATTCACACAGCCACCATCACCCAGGTGGTGTTGACCACCTTCACCACCAGGGACACCTGCAGCCGTCTCTCCTCACCCCACTCTGAGCTCTGCTGACCCTACCAGGCTCCGGGTCTGGCTCTGAAGTTAGCGATTTCCCCTTGATGCTCTTCAAGTACATCAGTGAGTCACGTTTCCGTTTCCTCTGGCCGGTCCAAGGAGCCTTCAGTAGCAGGGTTCATTCATTCCCGAGTCATTCACAATAGCACTAGCTCATTCAGTACAGGGTACTTGAGCACTCAGGAATTACGATTTACCTTGTAACCCTCCAATGGGTGAAGCCAACGGCTAACTGCATCTAAAAATAACCAGAAATGTAACCCTTGGCTCTTAAAGTACTTCCTTTCAGTCGACTGTAAAACAAACACCTCACTTTCATTAGCAGATGAAAGTGAGTCATTTCTTTCCCCCAGCAAAAAGGCCTCCCTGACACAAACGCACGCACATCATACTTCACAGGCACTTTGAAATATTTACTTGTTAGCAGTATTTTTGCTTTCAGGTCAAAGATTACAGTACTTAGCAATATAAAGAAAGCAGTGGGATGTAGTTATGAATTAGTAAACTGCTCTGCCAGGCCTCCCATTGGTTAACTCAGCCCAGCATCAAAAGGGAGTCTGAAGAGAGCTTCTGCTGTAAGAAATGAACCCTAGTAAAATGACTGAATCAGAAAGTGACTCGTGGGGGCCGGGGATACAGCTCAGCAGTACAAGAACCTGCCTGGCAATACCAAGGTCCTGAGTTCGAGTCCCAATACGCACCCACACACACAAAAAAGTGACTTGTTCAGTTTCTTCCCAAAACTAGTTTTAAGGGAAAAACTTCTGAGTTGTAGATTAAGGAGCAAAAGTTGCTTCTCATGCAAATAAGTTTGTTTAACTCTATCAAAGTTTTTAAAAGGTTCTTTTTTTAAATTTCTCTCTCGTTCACTACAGGACTTTCCCATCCCGTGATATGCTAATGTCACTGTGAATTTCTAAGGGTTAGGGAGGGGGTGGTTCATTTGATCACAATAAATAATTATGGGAGGGGGGCAGGAAAAGCACATCGCAATGACTTGTTAGCTTCCAAGCCACAGAGAGAAGAAAGGGCTTCTCTCAAACACCAGTGGCTCGTACCAGAGAGCAGCTAGACTGCTATTCACAACTGTTTCAAGACCAGGTGCCCCGGGCGTCTGGCTCATGCCTGTAATCCCAGCACTCCGGAGGCTGAGGCAGGAGGACTGCTGGAAGTTCGAGGCCAGCCTGGCCTACAAAGTGAGTTCGAGGCCAGCCTGAACTACATAGTGAAACTCTGTCTCAAAAAGACAAAAAATAAAAATAAAATAAATAAAATTGAAAAAAGACTAGGTAGGTACCTATGAAGGTGGCTGGGAGAACGAACCTTAATGGAACGAAATCCTTGAGAGCGTCCCTTCTCCTTACCAACAAGACAGCCAGCCTCCCCTGGTTCCACGGTGGCTCCCGACTCGGGGCACAAAGAGCCTGGACCCTGTTCTTGGGGAGCGCACAGGACTGCTGTACAGATCTGAGCTCTCGGATCCTACGCCCCAGGTCCTCTCGGGGTTCTCACACCAGTGCTGTGCGCAGGAGTCCCCAAGGGAGCCTGCGCCTGGACAGCTGAGGCCTGCGCCGTCCCCGCCAGCCCGACCCGCAGCGGCCGAGCGAGAGCCCTTGCTGCCCTCGGGGACCAATGCCACCGGCATCACTGGGCGTCATCGCCCGAGCGCAGGGACACTAACATGGGGCTCCCGGCAAGATGGTAATGAACCCCAAGTTGGCTGACAAATCCATGTCCCTCAAGGGTGGCCTTTTGTCTTCCGGGCCATTTTCATGGAGCAAGAAAAACCCAAGAGCAGTGCTTAAAACAACCCATTCAGGCGGCTGCAGCCAGGTGGTCACTGCTCCCCACCCGAGCCGGTCCCCGAGCCCACGTGAGCCCCATCCGGCCGCGCCACGGGTCAGGACATGGCTTGGGCAAGCTTCGGGAGGGCACCCTCGGAGGCCAAACCCAGGAATGTGTCCCCCGGGCCACAACCAAGACTATGGTAGGGTGCACTACGGAGGGGGTGGGCCTGGGGTCCTGAGTAAATCGGACACCCACAAGAGAGAAAAAGTGATTTCCAAGCATGATGCGGTGGCCTGTGCTGATAGCCCCAGTTACTTGAGAGGCTAGACTGCAGGAGAATCTCAAGATCTTGCCTCGTCTGGGCAGCTTAGTGACTCCGAAGGAAAAGTTGAGTTAAAATTTTAAATATGATAATTTTTTGAAACTTCAATATAATAAGGGACCTTAGAATAGATTATAAACAAAATGTCTTTCCCTTCTGAATTTTTTTAATCTTCAGTAAAAGTATCTGCATGTTGAAAAAATATGAATAGTCTAGCGTAAGGCCGAGATGAGCAATTGTTAGGAAATAAAATCGTGCATCTAGATGGAGCTGATGCGTAAGGAGGAGGAGGCCTCAGGTCTGCCAAGGCTCCGGGCTGCCACACCGTCCTATCACCTGTGCTTCCTGGAGGATTTGTATCCAGCAGGCCTCTTGTTCACAAAGAGGACTCTCCAACACAGTCTGTCCATGCCGCAAACCTCAGGCCATACTGAACCCTCTATAGACTAGGCTTTCTCATATGCACACAGCTAGACTATGACAAAGCTTCAGTAGGAAATCAACAACAGTAATAACAAAACAATTATACTGTAGTAAGTTATGTGACCGTGGGCTGTCCTTTCTCACCTTTTTACAAGAAGCACTTCATGGCTCCTCTGGCATGTCCAAGTTACCAGCAGCAATCCTCTTGATTGTAAAGCTGGGGTTAGTAGAACATAAGCACTGTGCTATGTGAGTCTAGCTGATAATCAAGATGGCTAAAAGGTACAACCGGGAGGATAGTGTCCACAGTATGGATACAGGGACTCAGAAGAGCACATAACTTAAGAATTAGGAATTGTTTATTTCTGGAATGGCCCATTAACCTTGGGTAACTCAAAGTGTGAAAAGAAAATCCCTGGAGAAGTAACTGACAAGCAGAGGTAGCTCCTCCTGACCAAAGAAGTAACAGTAACTGACAAGCAGAGGTAGCTCCTCCTGACCAAGAGCATGGTGGTGGTTTCTGGTTCTCTTCCTCCTTTAAAACTGTCCTTGTACAACTGTCCTCCTTCCTAACCCCTAACAAACAAAGGGGAAGAAAAGGAAAGTATGAAAAAAGAAAGGGGGAAATGTCATAAGGCTCCTCTTGATGACTAAAACAAAAAATTTTCAGGACAAATGTACGTTTTCCTTTGCAATATACAGCTAAACAGAAAGGCATTTCTTTGAAATTATCTCAATGGCTCAAGTACACAGGTATTCAGGGGTCAATTTGATGAAGGAAAAAAAAAAAAGGAGGCCATAGAGTTGGGATTTCCCTTGCTCTACCAGGGGAATCAGGCTGGACAGGCTACATAAAGAGATTAAATCACCAACCTGGCTGTCTGGCTCTTCCTCTGAGGCGCCCGAACCACCAGACCTTACTCCACCAGGCAGCTTTGAATAAACAATGCAAGATCTCCACCATTGTTAAAACCACAATGAGAGGCCTCCAGGGTCATGTGGAAATAATTTTTAAACTGTAAGCTTTTCCATCAATTACATGAGAAGCACTTAATAAATCTAAATATAGACTAAAAGGATTATGTGGGCCAGTCAAAACATGATTTTGATGGATTGCTAAAATATCAGGACACATTTAAAGCCCAGGGAAGAAAATGAACAGTATTTCGTTTATCATGATGCTTTGGTTTATGGAGGGTAATATGTTTGGCAAGATTCCTGAGGTTCTTGAAAGAATCCGCAGACCACAAAGACATCTCAAGTTTGCGGCGATTAACTTAGCAGAGCTACTCACAAAAGGCTAACAAAGCTGTGTAAATCTTAAATGCATATCCCCTTCTCACCTACATTCAATGGGAGGAGGGGACAGAGGGCTCTCAAAGTTACAAATAACCCTTTACAATAACCACTAGGGGCCACAGCAGTGACAGATGATTTCTACTTTGCATCATGCCAGAAACTCAACGTTTCAAGTACTCCAAGACCCTTACCTTCCAATCAAAAAGTTAAGACTTTCTAAAGAGTGAGCGGAATACAAAAACCCCACAACTTGCTGGCAGATAACACATTTACCCAAAAAAATGGCTCATCAGTGTCTCAGATGTTTATTAGGTTATCACCAAATAGCACAAAGAATAAAGCATTTACAAGAAATTATAATAGGGGCCCTGAATTTTTAATTTAATCTCAAATACAATTACTTCCTTTCAAAAGTAAATATATTGATTAGTTTTTCAGTTGTCTACACTATTGGTTATTGCAGAACTTTAGTCCAAAAATCAAAGCAGACATAATCACACGCCTTACGGCTCACAGGTCTCATGTAAATGACATTTCTTTTGTGTGTTGTTATGTTAACGTGGACACTGCTTTTCTTGCTGCCTTTAGCAGCTGCACATCAGGAAGATGTGGGCATTTTGATCTCTTCAAGTGCAAGCAACTGGACAAGCCAATCAACTGTAAAAATGAACAACTGCAAAGTAAAAGCCAACAAAGTATGCACATTTTTCCCCATGCACATTATCTTTCAAGCAAAAGTTTAAAGAAAATACAACACTGTTCTCTTGTGTAACATATGGCCTTGTATCCGTTTGATAAAATTACACTTCAATATAAAAGTACTTACTGGCTGTGTCAGCAGGTTACCATAGGTTAAAAATAAGACAATGAAGAGAAATGCAGATAGGCAATACAAAGCCAAGCGGTAACAGGCATGGCTTCTAAAAATGTAAAAATCCAAAGTAAACCTAGGACTCCCTATTTCTTAGCTTCAACTCAGATACAGAAACCAAGACGATGTCCACAAATGGCCCAGTCAGGGATTTGCTCTCCTCCCTGGCGATACCATGAAGGCAGCGCGGCCTCCAGCACCCTAATGCGACACCGCTGCGTCACCACTGTGTCACCGCTGCACCAAGGACGCCACCTGCTCCTGCGCAGCAGCTACTACTCCAGCTTTCCTGGCGATCACCGCTCTCGGGACCCTGGTGCTCAGCACTTCCAAATCAGATGTCAGCCTCTTCCCAGAACACTGGCACTGTCTGGTTACCAACTCAGAGACCCGCACCCCGCCTAAAAGAAAGTTGAGTCAACAAGGGTTCCCCAGAACCCTTTCTTCGAATCTCTGATCCGTGTTCTTAATTCAGGCCCTAAGGAAAGGGCTTGCACAGCGACAGGTACTCTAAAGGGGAGTGGTATCTGTTGACTGGTGACTCCATCTCCCTCTCTCACTCCCTCGCATATTCAGATCCCTTTTTTATACAGGCCATGCAGAGTACATCCTCATGAGCTGTAAAACCTCTGAGACGCAACACAATTCCCGTTACTTGGGGACATTACACCAAATCACTGTGTTTAGTAAGGCAGCTGGATCTTTCTGTGTCCCTGTAGCAGGGTGGCTGATCCCGCCTGTGCTCCTGCCAGGACGATAGCATCCTCACACTCTGAGCACTCCAGTGAAGATGAAATTACAGTCAACGACCTTCTACACATTTCTTTTTAATTCAGGTCATCCCGGTGCTTTTAATCATAGATTGTAAGAAGAGCGGCACTCGGGCCAGGCTTTCTATCAGATTCCTGTGGGACAGCCTCACCCATGCCCTGTGTCCGCATTTAACATTTACCCAGCCGTTAAACTGAATCTGATTTGTCTTTACCTCTCAACACCAACAGAGAGGAAAACCTAGGAAGACATTCTGAGCTACCCGACTTCTGAACTCTGTTTCATTTTTCTTTCAAGACAAATTCTAGCAAGCATGGTGTTTTATGCCAACCTACACAATATGAAAAAGATTGGGAGCTTCTCAAAGTCTTTTCTTTCATACACAATATATGCAGAAACAATGGTGCTAGTGGAATCAGAATCAGCTTATCTGACCAGATGTGTAACCTAGTTACCTGAGAAACCTCCAGTGTCCCCACGAGGGCCGAAGATACCTTGAGATTATCAAATGACAGGTGTTCGGCTGGGTCCGATCTGATCTCGAGGTAAAGGCTCCTGATGGGTCAGGTTAGTACCTGTGGAAGGGACCAGAAAGTAACTTTCCAGTGCCTCCTGAATCTCCTTCCCTTAACTGGTGCTAAGAGAACTCAGGATACCAGAAGGACGGAGTCAGCTTATCAGAAGCAGCATGGAAGACTCTGAAGTTCCTCGCTGCCCTCTTCCCTTTCTGCTGAGCAACGCCTGCTGCCGGAATTTACATGTTTACCAGCATGGTAGAGCATGATTACACTCGAGGTTGCTGAGTGACAAAAGATGAACAACTTTTTTTGCAAATGCTTTTTGTTTGTTTTTTTTCCAGTACCGGGAATCAAACTCACAACCTTGCGCTTGCCAGGCAGGCGCTGTGCTGCTGAGCTAAATCCCCAGCCTCTGCAAATGCTTTTAAGCTTTGACTTTTTAATGACAAGAGAGACTTGCTAAACAAAATCAAATGCAATCTTTGCTTTGTTAAGTTCGCTTAAACCATTTGCTTATTATTAAATTACTATAAATTTAAGTGAAAAAACAATTTTAGTGGTACTTCTAAAATTCCAGAACTTTAGTTTGCATTCATAAGCAGAGGACACAGACACTTAGATCTTAAAGTCCTCGCTAGAATTTATATGTTTGGCAACTATAAAGATCAAAAAGCACCAATCTGAGAGAGGAAAAAATCATGTTTTAAAATAGCCTTGATCCCCAATATTTTGAAATATTCTTCTGAAAATGTATCCCACCAAAAAATGCCATGTCATTTCCCCATCTAATGTATCTGCCTGTATCACTGTGGGTCCAACTACAATATTTACTTGGAAAGGGCTGCTTTGATTTTTATATTATTCATAAAGCATTTTAAAGTACTTTTACATAATGATATGAAAGCATTAAATTTAATAGAAGACAAAGCAGATGAACCGGTAAAGACTGAATATAAAATCTGGTTCCACCATAAATCTGAATCGCTCATTCCAGAAATTTTTTCTACAGTAAAACTCACCAAGATCAATGGGCATCCTTGGATTGCAGTCTGCGGCCTAACTTAAGTAACTCTTTCATTCTACATAGCAACTATAGCCATTGTTATTTTAAAACCCGCCTCAGCTACGTTCCCCAGTTGTGCGCGCTCAATCCCAAACTAAACCAACAGAGATCACTCAGGATATTCAAAACATTCCTGGCAGCCTGCTGGCAACACTTTAACCTTTCGCTAAGCACTTGGCCCCACGCTGGACTTGTGCTGCCTTTTCTCTCCTGCACCTGTCATTTGGAAAACAGCCTGTCAGAGGGATGTTGACTTCGAACAATCACCCCTAGGGAAATTGTTTTAACATGACTAATATTGACCATAGGAGTTTTCCTTAACTCGCGCAACATCACCACAAAAACAAAGGAATTCAATTATTTCCACATCAAAAGTTAAAACTAAAGCTGAAGAAGGAATGTACGTGCTCAACTTTTTCATTAAAAAAGAGCTATTGGAATACAAACCGAAGCCCAAGAAGTTTATCAGGATTTCTTAGGTTATAAAACAGCATCATGCATGTATTGAGAAATGGTAACCAAGAATTCACTCTGAATTTGTAAGAAATGAAGGTGAAGTATTGGGTTTCTTTCTTTAAATTTGTTACTTTGAAAGCATTATTGATTTACAAGAACACGCAAAGAAACGTACAGAGAAGTCCCAGGTATCCCCTCACCCAATTCTGTCAAAGTGAGCATCTTCCATCACAATCATATGACAATAAACTTGGAGCCAGGAGCAATCCCAGCCCTAGGGGAGGCACGGGCTAGAGGAGCACACATCTGAGCCCAGCCTGGGCAAGATCCTACCTCAAAATTTAAAAAACAAAATGAGAAAGGGTTAGGAACGTAGCTCAGTGTGAAGGCTCTGAGTTAAAACCAAAAAAACGACTCAGGAACTTGACAACAGTACCCCACATACAGCTTACTCAGCTCTCACCTGTGGCGTACCAACCTACGTGAGTGTGTAGCTGTCTGTGGCTTCACCCAGTGAGACTCTGGAGCATCACCAGGAGCTCATAGACTCATCGCAGGAACCCCTCACTCTACCCCTTAAAGCCACGCTACCCTCCCACTAACTCCTGAAATCACTAATCTGGTTTCCATGCTTTTAACATGACCGTTACCGAAACAGAATTGTGTTTTCTTTCGAGATCGGCTTTTTTCTCCATGTAGCATGTTTTCCTTGGGGTTCTTCCAAGTTGTTGTGTTTATCAATAGTTTGTTCTTTTTATTACTGAGTATCACTCCATGGTATGCATACATCACAGTTTGTTCAACCACTGCAGGACATCTGGGCCCTTTCCATTTTGGGGCTGTCCCAGGTAACACTGCAATGAACATAGAGGCAGGTCTCCATCTTTCTGGGGTCGCATGTCTGAGAGCACAACTGCCAAGTCTCATGGCAAGTCTGTTTGTAGTTTTATATAGAAGTGTCGTGCTATTTTCCAGAGTGGATATAGCAACAACGTAGGAATAGTATGGTTTTCTCAGTATCCTCACTAGCATTGGGTTTTTCTTTTTTTTAAGCCACTCAGAGAAGTATTAGTAGTACGTGTCTCACTGAGTTTGACATTTCTCTCACTGCAAAATGATGCTAACCATCTTTATATAATTATTGGCCATTTGTTTATTCTCTTCAGTGAAATTCAGTGCTCTACTTTCTAACTGGCCTGTGTTTTGATATCAAGTCTGAGAACTTTTTGTCAAGAGGTAGGTCTTGGCAAATAAGAGTTTCTGTTTTACACTAAAGTCCACGATCCATTTTGAGTTAGTCTTTGTATGAAGGGTAAGGTTTAGTTAAGTTAAGGTTCCCTTTCTACCTAGGACTAACTACTCCGGCATTATTTGTTATAGCAGCTACCCCTCTTCCTCTCTTGGATTGCTTTTGCTCCTTCACCAAAAACTGAGCATATTTGGGTGGATTTTTTCTATTTCTCTATTCTGTGCCAGTGGTCTATTTCTATTCAACCCTGGAAACAAAATGCCTGGATTATTGCAACTACCTAGGTGAACCAAACAGAGAGAAGAGTAATTCCTCTCATTTCCTTTTTCTTTTTCCATGTTGTTTTAGTGTTTATGTGGACTTTCCTTTTCCATATAAATTTTAGAATAAGCTATTCTACCAAGAAAAAAAAAAATGCTCAGCTATGGGTTGGGTTACACTAAACCTGTGGGTCAGTGTCAAAGATAGCTGGGGCCAGGAACATAGCTCAGCAGCACAGCACCTGCCTGGCAAGTGCAAAGCCCTGAGTTTGAGTCTTGGTATTAAAAAAAAAAAAAAACTTGCATCTTTACTATGGTTGAAGCCTACAATCCAAGAACATGGTACATCTCTTCAGGTGCTTAGAGCTTCGATTTCTCACTTTGCTATTTTCTAATAGTCAGCATAGAAATACTGCACATATTTTACTAGATTTATACCTAGGCATCATCTTTGAAGTAATAAGGATACTGAGTTGTAAATCTGTTTCCATAGAAATGCAGGTGATTTTACATGAGGGTAGATTTTGAGATGTTTTATTTCAGTTTCATCTAATTCTATAATTTCTCCAACAATTTCAGGTTCTCATCATTTCCCACAGACAATTCAGCGGAAAGAATTCAGCTGGAACAGAATACGGCATGCTTTCTGGGTTTTTCCTTAAATCATCATATGTACGAATGTTTAGCATTATATTCTCATTACTAGGTGCATTAAGAATTCATGCATTCAAGAGACTGTTGTGCTATGAGAAATTACAACAGAATTCCTCCCTGGAAGACATTCATAAATTTAAAATGGACATCTTTCTGGTTAAATGTACAAAGCAGCTACAAGAAAGCCCTCCAAAGAAACAGACAGAAATCACAGCATGAACGGGAACCAACTCCTCTCACGTTGCCGTTTGCTGGTCTCGGTTTCCTGTGCAGAAAAGATGTCTCCCATTCCCAAAAGGAGCTTCTGGAGCAAATGGCTAACATGTAACTATTGGTTTCGAACTTTTAAAGTGAAAGAATTTCCTAAGCGAAAAATGGCATTTTGTGCATATCTAGGTGAAAATATTTAAGGACTTTTTTTCTTTCCTGAGAATTAAACCCAGGGCCTCACACATGGTCAATCTGAGACTTCTGAGCATCTTAGAAACAAAGCAGAAGTCACTGTTGTGGCCACCAGGGACCTCTGGGTGGGGTAAAGATTTCCCAGGCATGGGTGGGCGGGCCCTATGAGGTTCACCGTCACACTGGGGTAAACTGAAGAGTGCTTCAATAGGAAGGCTTTTCACAAATGATTCTTGGACACTACGGGTGCCAAGTCTCACACTGGGTGCTGAGAATTAAATAGCAACAAGCTCAGCTCTGCACTTACAAGGCCCAGCATCTACTGACAGGAGGCAGGTTCTTGGTATAAGGACCTCATCCTCCTCTGCCCAAGGAAGCCTTCGATGTGGAAGGAGTCTCTTTATCGGCGATGAGCAGGGTGCAGAGGGCAGAATACAGAAGAGGACGTGGGTGCTGCCGTCACCAACCTGGGGGTTACGGCTTTGCTTTCGATTCCTAACTGCATATTCTTCAGTGTCTCAGGCAACTTCTCCGAAAGCCAGACAGACACAGAGCCTGGCTGTTTAAATAGGCATCCTCCGAACTCAGAAATGAGTAATATGATGAAAGGACTTCCCGCGGCAGGGAAGAGCTTCACGCGTCCAAGTCATTACCGTGTCACCCGCAGAGCCCGCCACCCACAGAACTAGGGGCCACCTACAAACCCAGCCCGCGCATGCTGAGGGCCCGGAGAGGCTGCCAAGGGCCTGCGCCTTCCTCCTCCTTTGACAATCAAATCACTTCGTCCCTGCAGACGCGGAAGTATTAGGACTGTCTCATTTCCATCTGTTACAGGCTATGATTAATTAATTTCAGCAACCGTCATCATAAAACCTCTAAACAACAAAACTATATGAAGTCCCACAGCAACCATTATGGTAGATTTTTTAAAAATACCTATTCATTTAGCATTCTGCAGATTTATCTATTAATTCAGTCGACTCCCCATGCCCTTCTTGGGCAATTCTACGGGCTGGGGCCAAACTCTCCCACTCTCCCATGAGTGCAAAGCTCTCCATGCTACTGCCCACTCTGTAGGTCACCTGGCAGCAGCCACCTGGCACCGTGTCCCCAGCACACATGACGCCATGCACTGCCTTTGTGCCTGTGACTGGCAGCGTCCCCACTTCCTGGCACTGGCTTCCTAGTGCTGCTTCTTTAATCAGCTAAGACAGGACCCCCTCAAAGAGGAAGTGCCCCGGGCGCCGCAGTCTACAGAATCCACACATCTGTACAAGTATACAAGGCGCTGCACTGGCCAGGCTTTGCCTCCTCTCCTTTGTCTTCTCTCTCCCATTGTATTCCACTTTGCACCTCCAGATAATTAACATCACGTCTAACACTAAGAAGCGCTCAAATAGCAAATTCATTCATTCTTGAACACAACCCAAAGCACTAACGTGAATAAGAGGATGATTCAGTCTCTCTCTTGTAAGTTTCTAGTGTCAGACATTCTTTCTAGCTGCACCATCATTTCACATAACTAAACAAAAACAGGAAGCGTTCACGCTGATCGGCCCTGAGACAAGTCCGAGGGCAAACCACTGCACCTGGGCCAAACAACGAATCCTGCAGCGATATGATTTCAAATTCTGCAATTTTCTCAGAAGTAGAGTTGGAAGTGAGATGGAATGTATAAGGACTGAACTTCTGATGCTCTGATTTTCCCTTTTGGCAGGACACAGAAGCTCAGGGGTCCCTGGAGGAAGCATGAAGTAAAGCAGTGGCAAACACTTCAAACACATGAGGGCTGCCAGGCAACACCAACACATATAGCTTCTTACACATGCACACACACCCTGCCCCAGTACTGGGGATTGAACCCAGGGCCTTCACACTGAGCTATATCCCCAACCTGTTTGCTTGCTTGCTTGTTTGAATCAGGGTCTCACTATGTAGCCCAGGCTGACCTTAAACTCACAGCGATCCTCCTGCCTCAGCCTCCTGAGTGCTGGGATTACAGATGTGTGCCACCACGGCCACTTGACCTGTTTTTATTTTTTACTTTGAGACAGGGTCTCACCAAATTTCCCAGGTGAAGCTAAAACTTGCAATCCTCCTGCCTCAGCCTCTCCAGGATGCTGAAATACCACGCATGCATCACTGCACCCAGCATCCCAGGTGGCTTCTAAGGTTAAACGCTTGGTTCTGTTTCAGAAGGAGAACTCCACAAAGGGAAGGTATTTGGGAGACTAAATGGATACTTTACAACATCTTTCAATTGATAACCACTGGAAGACTGAGTGTCCTTCCCCAAGCATCCTCAGAGAAAGACAGCGGCTTCCCCAGGTCTCTGAAACCACCAGGCTTCAACCCTGTCAGCCCCACTCACAGCTGGACCCCCACCCAGCAGGGCACACATCCTGCAACACTGCGCCCCAACAAAAGAGCAGCCCCAGAGACCGCTGTGTCAACACACATACTTCAGCTCACCAGAAGAGAGGCCTCTCTAAACGGGGGCTTAGTGTGTTTGAAAGGCGCTAACATGTCTGTCCATCAGAAAATCATGAAAACTACTTTGAATGACATGTTTTTCCTACCGGCTCATTTCTGAGATAAAGGAAGTCAGTTTTCAACAGCAAAGCTATCTTAAGACTTTAAATCTTGGCACAAAAACCCAAACACAAAAGCCGTAATTCATACATGAAGCAGTTTCAAACGAACTGCCTTAAAACTCATTTTCAGGTCCCATGTGTGTAAGTCAACTTAAATTGGTGAAAAGTGGACTTGAAAATTGTATTTCTGCTTCCATGAACTACGAACCCAGGAGTGTGTGTTTTCTCTCTGAAATAGGTATCATTACAGTGTGGTGGGCCCGAAGTACAGAATCATTTCTTGAGCCTACGAAACCTGATGAAACTTACTGTCCATACTCAAAATTTTCCTTTTACTCTGTCCAATTCACTTCCCATAAGAAAAATTCCTGAGCTAGTATATGGACCACAAATGGCGGTTCCTAGCTAGAAAAAAGATTATCTAGCAAAAACAAGGCAGAGAGGTCTCCTTCAACTGCCACTATAAATAGAACTCTAAATTTATAAAACAAATAACCGTGCTAATTACAACACACTACAAATAGACTCAGTGTAAGACTGAAACGATCCCTCTCTTCAAAAGGATTAGGAAGCAACCATAAACACAGGAAGGATATTCACATGGCAGGAATATTTCCTCCAACCCACTGTCTTGCACAGCTACTCTGAAGAGTATAACAAATTCAGAGATACAGGCGTTTTCAGAAGGCTTTGGAGCCCACGAAACTATACACAAACTTATAAATGTGTGCACATTTTTCCGTAAGAATAATAAAGTGTACTTAAAGGGTCCCCATTCCCCAAGAGATTAAGAATTTCTCAAACAGACAACGCACGCGGGAGAGTCCCAAGAAATACGCCACTTCCAAATAAAGGCAGAGAAGCAAGGGGGTTTTCCATAGAACTCAAAGGGCGGGCAGCTCACAGGCTCTAGGGATAGTGTAGGACGTGGCCGGAAGGTCAGCAGGGCCAAAATCGGAAGAGAAAGCTGGGGCAAACAGAGAGAGGCCGTCACCGGGGTTACACAGAGTCCAGGAATCAGATGGCTCAAGTCCTCCTCCTACCACCTGCCCTGGGATCTTGATCAGCCTCTTCATTTTCCTCTGTAAAATGGTGACATCCACATCACCTACCTAGCGCACAGTTTCGAAGAGTCAGGGAGATCCTGAGTGCATCTCAGCCCTGCGGCCAGCGTGCAAAGATGCACCACGATTATCACTAGGATCAGTACCGCCAGGGCTCCCAGGCCGCCCCTCGCCACCCGGGAGCACCCGGAGTGGAAGTTAACACAAGGGAGAAGTGAGCTCAGCCCTGCCCTGCATCTCAGGGCCTGGCACGAGCACCCACTGCTCCCGCACCCCCAATCTAAGGATTTATTAGCTGCCCCAGGACCCAGTTTCTTTCCCTCTTCCCACTCAGCAGCGCCCCCATGTGGTGTCGCGAGGAGAAACACCGCACGCACAAACCAGCCCCTCCTCCGCCGCCGGGTGTTGGAGTCAGAGCTGTTATCCACTCACATTCAGCTCAAGGGGCACCACATAGGGTTTCAGCGCTTTCCAGCTGAACCAGGGTCACTATTTGGTGGGGAAAGGGAGGGGCTCCGGAGTCCGCAGTTGGATGTCCCCCAAAGGCCCGCACCCCCAAAACGGCACTGTGAGGAGGCGATGCACCTGTAAAGGGGGTTGGCGGGAGGCCTGCCGGTCACTGCGACTGCACCCCTGAAGATCCCCTCACCTCCTGCGCTTTCCACCCACACCCCGATGGGGCGTCCGTGCAACCAGTTCATGTGATTGCGGCCGGAACCGCCAAAATGAAGCGCTCCTTGCACCGACGTCGCCCAGCGTTGCAGGCAACAGGCCGCGCTGCTGTCGTGTTTTTCATCTGCACACTCTCTCCTCCAGGATGACGCGAGGCCTCGGGGTATGGCTGTCCGCAGTGTTAGGGGGATTTCAGATTTACCTTTACCCCAAATTAAATTCCTTATTGAAGACAAATGTGCTAAATGTATGTAGCCCCAGATATGTCACATAATAAAGATGTATACCCAAGCTAAACATGCAAGCCTTTCTAAACACGCCACAAGAAGTGCCACGTAAAAAGTATGTTGAAGCCGGGCATGCTGGTGCACCCCTGTAATCCCAGCACTTAGGAGGCTGAGGCAAGAGGATCATCAAGAGTTCCGAGATCAGCCTCAGCTAAAAAAGTGAGCTCAAGGCCAGCCTGAACTGCATAGCAAGACCCTGTGTCAAAAAGACCAAAAAAAAAAAAGGTATGTTGAGCTCTCAGGCACTGCTGTTAGACCACTCTGGAAGGGAAGCAGCAAACATCCACTGAAGTGTTAAATGCACATGTTCTATGCCTCCAATCCCTTACTTCTGGGTATCCACCCTGGAGAAACATTCACACATGTATGCAAAAAGACAAATACAAGAACTACAGGATTGTAATAGTCCAAAAACAAAACCCAAAAGAATAAAAAAGTAATGCTCAACAGGGCAAGGACTATCCCAATGGTATGTCTATGATGAAGAATACTATGCAGCAATGAAAAAGAATGAGTTTAAATGGACTGCATATAATGATCTTCAAGACTGACTGTTCTGTTAAAAGCGCAAGGTTGTTCTGTTAGAACGCACAAAGTGTGGTGGCGCACGCCTGCAATCCCAGCACTCAGAAGGCTAAGGTAGGAGGATCACTTTGAGTTCAAGGCCAGCCTGGGCTACATAGTGAGTTCAAGGACAGCCTGAACTACATAGTGAGACCTTGTCTCAAAAAAAATCAATCAATCAATAAATAAATGCACAGGGTTGTAATATAATGTACAACATAATTCATTATGGAATTGAAGGATAATTTCCAAGGGTAAATGTAAGTGCATAGGAAAAAGTTTGAAATGACAGCTGTTGAGTGAAAATATCAGTCACCTTTGAGGATATGGTTTATGAAATCAGTAATATGGCCAAGAGTTTTTGTTGTTGTTTTTCTTCAGTGGTTTTTTTTTGGGGGGGGGGCACAATGAGACTGGGTCTCCCTATATAGCCCAGGCTGGCCTCAAACTCGTAGCAGTCCTCCTGCGCTGGGGCCTTCTGTTACACTAGACCTGCATGCACTGCACCCTAAGAGCTAGGGCGTCGCAAAGATTTGCTGATTTTTTTTTTCAGCAAATCCTGGGAAGCCCGCCGGTGCTCCAACCTGTCTGCAGATCTGGGAGGGCAGCAGGCTGAGGGCATGGGACGGGCTCGGGAGCCGCTCTGAACCCAGCAGATCTGTGCATGGTTCCTGGCCGTGCAGGCTGAATGGAGTTAGGAGCGGCCCTTGGCCTCCTGCGGAGCCTGGTTTCGAACCCCCGACTGCCACCGCGGCCCAAAGCACACCCAGAGCACGGCCGAGGCCAACCCCGGTTTCCCTTCCATCCGTGCCTGCTGGACGCGGTGCAGAATAGCTGAGCAAGGACGGGGAGCAGGGATCTGATCCAGGCAGGGAAAGACAGGGTGAGTGAGGGCCAGACCTGCTTCCGGAGACAGCCAGGTCATCCTGCACCTATCTTCAAGGTTGGGGCCACCAGACTGCCCCTTCCAAGCCCCCAGATGACCACCACTACCAAAAACCACCTTGGCTGTCAGGTTAGTGGAAATGGCTACTACGACTGCTGAGAAATAACCCCATGAGGAGAGGCACTTCAGCTGCTGTTCACCTTTGCTCTCTGACTCCTCTATTTCCTGCCTGGAATCTAAGAATGATGCTTGAGATGAGGCAGCCACCTTGTGACAGTGAGTGACAAAGACGCCCCGATGACAGCAGAGCAGGACTACCAGGGTCAGCTTGATGGCTTCTGAAGCCTCCACAGCAGTCTCACACTTCTCACTCCGTGACAAAGAGCAACACCTGTACGTGTGCATCACTGGTGTTTGCGGTCTGTTTATTGCTTGTAGCTGAATGGCTCTATGAAGCGAGTGCTTCCTGTACTACAGAGACCTTGTTCTAAGAAGTTACCTCTGAACCCGCTCAATAACGGGGCGGCCCCACACACCCTTGTTTTTCATGGGGGTAACTGGGTGACCGAGAATAGGGTGAGTGAGGCGATCCCAGCCCAGCATGGTGGTGGCCTGCAGCGTCCCCACACCAGCTCCTCCCCAGAGCAGACCCACAGCCGCAGCCTCCACACAGCAAGCTGACGAACCGCCCAACGTCCTCTTGCCCTCGGTTTAAAATGCTACTTTCCAGCCCCTTCCCGTCCAGGTAGCTGTTTTCTTGGGGAAACTACAATTCCGTTCATAAATACACTCACGATCTTTCAAACTGCACAGAGATATTCAAGCTATACACGAACCGAGGCTGCTGCTTTACAAATCCATCTTTTGGTATGGAAATAACCAAGTGAGCCAGCAAGTCAGCTGCTTCCAACAGGAATAAGGGGAGGAGAAGGAGGAGTGTGTACATGCAAGCTGATTCACAGATGTGAGGTGCGATGCCTTAGTTTATGCCAAGAACTGTGACTTCTGGCTATAGCCCCACTGATGCGGGGATTCTGTAATATTTCCACATATCTGCTCTGATCAACTTTAGCAAAGCCCTGGAAACAACGCAGCTCACATCTGACTCGCTGTTCTTCTGAAACAGAGCAAATAATAAATTCCCATGCAAATTCTATCTCTTATCAGTGCTGTTTCTGAAACATAGAGACCACACGCATGCCAGAGCATTACAGTGCATTGCTACATTACTATTGTACTGCTGCCTGTGCTTCAGACATTACAAGTATGACTTCATAAATATTAGTTAATTGGCCTACAGCATCGTATTTCTTAGACACCAAGATACTAATCAAAGAAACACTCTTCAAGGAGGTGGTGGTCCATGCCTGTAACTGCAGCACTATAGGAAGCTGAGGCAGAAGGAATGCAAGTTCAAGCCTAATCTGTGCAAATTAAGAGCTTTCTGAGACCCTGTCTCCAAATATAAAAATAAAAAGGGCTGGGAATGTAGTTCAGTGTCAAAGCCCTAGGTTCGATCCCCAGTTCAAAACAAATTTTTTTTTTTTTTTAAATTTAAAGCTAAAAAGGAGGCTGGGCGTGGAGGTGTATACCTATAATCCCGGCAATCAAAGGTTGAAGCAGGAAGATCCCAGTGAGTTCGAGGCCAGCCTAGGCAACATAGCAGGGCTTCATCTCAAAGGGGAAAAAAAAACTTTTTTTAAAGGGAGAAAACTTAGGCTGATGAGAAGTAAAATTCACAGCAGGGCAGTGCAGGCTAGTCTGTGCTACTACAAATCCCGGGGGAGGGAGGGAGGGGGTCAGGAAGAAAGGAGAGAGGGAAGGAAGGGAGAGGGTGGGAGGGCGGAGGTCCATTCCACATAGTGGTGTCTGGGCCCGCTGTGCCCGCAAGGCCCCGCAGACCAGAGTTAAAGGCTCTCTTGAAGCGGGGGAGGCGCGAGTCCAAAGGGAGAGGACCTGGCAGGTCCTGCTACATCCGGGGCATTGCTGAACCGGTCTGCATTCACCTCCTCCCGCCCAGGGCGTTAGTAAACCCGGCCGAACTGCCTCATCCGCCAGAACCAGGTCACAGCCACCAGGCCCCGGCTGGTCCTATGGGCCAGACAAAGGGAGCGGCCAGGCCTTCGGGAGCCTCAGTAGCAGGACAGCGCTCTGGCTAGCTCGCTGCGGTCGGCTGCCATGGTATGTACCTGTGAGCCCAGCTACTCAGGAGGCTGAGGCAGGAAGATCATGAGTTTGAAGTTGACCTGGCTAATTTGAGACCCTGTACCAAAATGAAAGTTAAGAAAGGAAAGGCCGGGCATGGTGGTACATGCCTATAGTTCCAACTCTGGGAAGGCATAGGCAGGAGATTGCCACAATTTCAACGCTAGCCTGACCTGCACAGTGAACTCAAGGTCAGCCCAAACTACATAGGGAGACCCTGTCTCAAAAAGCCAAAAAAGGGGAGGCATAGCTCAGTAGTGATGCATTTGTCTTACATGAGCCAGGTCCTGGGGGTAGGGGAGGGACCCTGTCATGAAAAAAAAAAAGGTCTGGGCATGCTTAGTGCAAAGCCCCGGGTTCAATTCCTGTTACTCAAGAGAGAAAAAAAAAAAAAAAAGTTCAAAACTTCTTATAAAAAGCATGTATCATTAATCTACCAATTCAGTTCCCTACAGAAAAGTCAAAGCTTCACATGTATCCCAAAAAGGCAAACGAAAGAAAGATGCAAAAACCAAAAGGATAGTGGAGAATAGCATAAATGCCTCAATTACATAACTTCCAGTGTAAAAATATCTCAAATGCAAAAGAAAATGTAAATAAAATCAATTTTAAGTATGATTTTTAATTTTTAAAACTGATTACCTATCTCCTCCTGAAAAAAACACACAAAATAAAAGTTAGAGTCTCAAACGCACCTGGGTGGATTAAGAATATCACTGTCACCCCCAGTAGAGCCACAATTCAGGACCAGCCTTAGCAGGAAGCCAGGCTTTGGTCTGGATAGGAAGATGTGCCCAGCCTGAGCACCTCAGTTCCCCCGTAGTGCAAGAACAAGGCCATCTAATGTGCCAGAGATGAAAAAAGCCACCATAGCATAAAGTGGCTGCCCAAGAAAAGCCAGCCATCACGGACTCAAGGAACTTCAGAATGTTTTAAAGCAAACTGCTTTTGAATGTTTCTGTTCTAAAGCAAATACGTAGCTAGAAATGAAAAGCTAGCAGCAATGTGAATAAAAGGGGAGGGCTGAGTTGATGTCACAAATCAGAAAGTGGGAAGCATAATTTAAGATTGCAAGTCTGCTGCCGGGCTGTGACAGCTCAAGCAGACAATGGAACCAGCATCAAATCATTAACTGTCACACAGGTACAAAGGAATGAGACGTGGAGCACACTTTGTTTTCAGTCCTCAGCAAGGTATTTGCAAAACTTGATCATGAACTGACTCAAATATTTGGTTTATCTCAGTAATTATCATGAAAAAAACCCCATCTTGAATAGTGCTCACATACAGAAAAACTGAAAAACAAAGTATCTTAAAGCCTGAGCTGAGGAAAAAATGTAGGATATCATAAAATAGTTTTTAAACAGATAACCTAATAAAATATATCAAAAGGCAGCAAGCAGTACCTGCTGCTCTGCTACTTCGCTGCTTGCTGCCTGCTGCCTCCTGCCCGCTCTGCCATGAACTGCTTCTCCTCTGCGGTGCCCTCTGCCATGCCACCTGCCTCAGAGCCAGCCCACTATGGACTGAAACCTCTACAGACTGAGCTGAAATAAACCTTTCCTCCTTTAACTTGTGAACATCAGTTATTTAGTCTCAGCAAGGAGGAAAGTACCTAAGACAGGCCAGATCAAGTCAGTCTACATATCCATTACCTCACAGACTTGTGAGTGTGAGCGTTTAAAATCTACTCTTAGCAATTTAAGCATGGGATACATGGTTTATTATTTAAGTCACCGTGTTGTACAACACACTTCCTGAACTGATTCCTCTTGTATAAATGAAACTCTCTATTGACTAACACCTCCTCAATCCCTCCCCACAGTTCTTTAGTAATTTACAAGCCAAACACACTGTCTCAATCATAATGCTTATAACAATGACAAGCTTTTGTCACTCCTGGCTGCAGGAGGGACAGACGGAGTGTAAGACAGGGCGTTTCCAGCCTGAACTCCATATACCTGGCCAGCTTGTTCAGATGCAGATTCTAAACTGGGTGGGGGGTGAGTTTCCGCCCTGCTAACGATGACGTGCAATCCCAGGAACCACACTTTGGGAAGCCAGGGTCCAAAACCCCAGGAATCCGAGACGGGAAAACAGAAGGTGCCTGGGTAAGAGGTCATCGCATGACACAGATGACACCAGATGTATGAGTCGGATGCACTTCCTGCAATGACACAGCTGAGAATAATTCACACACACACAGTACAAAAACCACAGTGGACGAAACGAGATTACCTAGGGAAACTGTGATGTCAAGGCAGAACAATGGGTCTCCCATTGTGTTCGGAGTGGACAATTAGCATCTCAAACGCTGTGCTGAGAGATCTCTAAACTGCTCCATCAGGAACAGCCTGATTCCTCCTCCCTGGACTCCCTGGACTCGTAAAATCTTCCATGTGTAAGTGAGCTGATGAGTGTAATATTTCCAAGTGTCATAAATTGTAGCAAATGGGCATTTGCAAAACAGCAAAGCAAAAACACACACACGGAGAACTGCGGCCAGGGGCTGGGGATTTAGCTCAGCGGCAAAAGCGCCTGCCTGGCAAGCGCAACGTCGTGAGTTCGGTTCCCGGTACCGGAGAAAAAACCAAAAAAAAAAAAAAAAGAGAACTGCGGCCAGTCCACGGAAGGATTCTTCAACAGCACCGAATCTCTGGAGTAGCTGCGCCTGCCCCTGCTGCTTTGGCTGCGGCTTTCCCAGGTCCTGTCGGGTAAGCACGGAGGAACAGCCGGCCTCATTCTAGGCGCCCTGCCTGGGACTGGGCAGTTCCTCTGCAGAGTTCAAGTCTTTCTCCTACTTTAAGTGGACAGCTGCCCTCCCTCCCTCCTTTGAAACTGCTCTCTCTCCTTCCTAGACATTAAGCTCCCTGCAAATAGGGCTCCTAGTCTCCGCTCAATATTCCTACAGAACAGGGGAGTGGCCCTGAGCGTGGTGTAGGCCGGGCGGGTCTGTGAATGAATGCGGTTCTGCAGTGGAAAAGCACCACTGAGCGTCTTGCTTGTGCCCTCAGCATTGGCCCAGCCTCTTGCCCCTGTGGCAACAAGAACCCATTGTCAGAATCAAGCACAGGCAGAAGGCTGGCTTCTCCCGCTCTGATTCATCAAGCGAGCCCTGGCACGGAGGTGTGCAGATGACTCCGTCTGACATCTCAGCCAACAAATCAGTGCCAATCTGGGGAGCGGAGGGGGGAGGACTAGACACAGCCACCCGGTCCTGCGTGAGTGGGTCTACTTAATTTTAATTCTAAAATTTTTACTCACCTTTTGGAACCAAACTCTCTCAGGTAGAATGCTAATGCAAAACTTTCTTCCTTCTTAAGGTAAAACTTTCAAGTGATCACATTTTCTCGCAGCTGACATGGGTAGATGAGTTCGTTGTCTGGTCTATGGATTTTGCAAAAGTTACCAAACATACCTGACTTTTCTCTGTGAAGGCAAGACTTTAAACACATGTCAAAACATTGTTGGGAATATGATTTAGTAGTAGCCGCACTTGCCTACCGTGTACAGTGCCCAGAGTTCAATCCCCAGCAGCACATACACACACACACAAATTTTCCAAGCCCTTGGGATTAAAGGCTCAACTCCATTTGATGAGATAATATATATACTATATCTTGCAAATGCTCAACATTAGCAAATATTGCTAATATAATCAAAGAAACTGTTTTAAGAGTTGTGATTAGCCAGCTGTGGTGGCCCATGCCTATAATCCCAGCACTCCATAAGGAGGCTGAGGCAGGAGGATCCCCACAAGTTCAAGGCTAGCCTGAACTACATAACAACACCCTGTCTCAAACCCACCTCCCTGAAAACAATAAAGTTACAACCATTAATAATCAAAAAACATTATTTATATACTGACTCTTACTAAAAGTCCAAAACTTTGCCTCATGTAAAATACCTAAAGCAATATGAGTTTACCTTCTGCTTTTCCCACAGAACAATCTGGAATTCTTGCCATTTCCTCCCTCTCTGAGGGCAATTATTAGTGTTAGTGAGATGTTAGTGAGAAAGTGTCTTTTCTACGAAACACTGCTCTCTGCAAAACTACCACACTAACCCTAAACCTCTTCTAAACAGAAACAGGACTAACATTCTATATCCAAAAAATTTAATTCTCAAACTATACCCTATGCAGTGTGTTGATACCTATAGGTTATCCTAATTGAGAAAATTATTTCTTTTGGGTGATGTTTTAGGGATAAATAATCAACATACACAAAGGGGTTTTTCAAATGTGCTCCCATGACATTTAAAATGGAAGGCCCCTCAGCCTCCTCTCTGTCGATGAAAACCTGGCCTAGAAGAGCAAACCTCCTAGCATTTGTTTCTTCTGATTTCCTATGACAGAAAGGCAAATAACACTAAGTTATACAACACAACCCACGGTGTAACATCTTAAACTCTAACATGGTAGTGATTTAACTATTAATATAGTTGATGTTCTGCTAGGACAAAGCATCTCTCACACACGCATACACTAGGTACATGAAACTCAGGCTGGGGGTGTAGCTCAGAGGTAGAGCTTTTGCCTAATATGTTCAAGCCCCTGGGTTCAGCTCTCAGTATTATAAAACAAAAACACAAACAACAGCAAAAAGCAAAACAAAACAAAACAAAAAATATGTATTTACAAATTCTGCAGCTTATCTGAAACATTCTTGTCAACACTTCATCTGGAAAGGCTCAAAGTTATATAAATCTTCAATCATACACACATATGTAAGACACAGACATCTGTAAAATCCTCGCTATGATCACTATTAGTTTCCCACCATCCACCCTTAACCCATGAATCCTGGCCAGCACTGACGTTTGGTCCTAAGATGGCAAGCAGTGTGTGGGTCACGTACGGAGCTGAGACTCCCAGCTTCCCCTTCGCACCTGCTGATCTGAAGTCCCACCCCTCCCTGTTTCCTGATCTTAATTTATTTGCATCCTCCTGAGGATACTCAATTAGGTAACTAGCACTGCTGACTCTGAGTAATTTAGTTGTTTAATTAAAGAATGTCTATTCATTTTCCAGAGCAACAACCACTACAAGTCATTTGAATCCACCACAAAAACTAACTCCAAGAAATTTTTTACTCTGGCCCATAACTGGATTTTCGTAAATATTTACAGAATAAATGAAAGCTGGGTAAACTCAACATTTTTATCAGAATACTGACAAGATTGCAAAGCAAACGCAAGACACATCGTTATGGAGCTCACGACTTTCAGGCACTGTCTTGTCAGGCTCTGAGAGGTTCAGGCAGAGTTCAAGGATAAAGCACAGTGGTGTTCCCCAGCACCAACTTCAAGAAAGTGATCAAGCTGGGCATGGTGGTACACATGTGTGATCCCAGCACTTAGGAGGCTGAGGCAGGAGAATCTCTGGCCAGCCTGGCCACATAGTAAGCTCAAGTCCAGCCTGAACTACACCCTATCTCAAAGAACAAAAAAAAATATTCAAACTCAAATAACCTTAAGAAGCCCACCACCTTAAGTAGTTCCACTGGAACATTCTCTTTGTAACACGACTGTATAAAGTTAGCCAGCATGGGGCTGACAGCAGAAACCACCTGTCCTATCTGGAAGCCACTACTATGTTAAACAACCACACTCTAAGTGAAGTAACAGGACTCTTCATTCCTGTTTCAGTGAAGGTCAAACCCCATGTGACCTCAAAGTGCCAAGTTTACACGCTGCCTCCAATTTTTATATCAATAGTAGTTAAAAGTAAGGAGGTGCAATGGTAGGAGCTTTAATGCACAGAGTGAGTTGTGGTGGTAACTATTACAAACACACTTGCGGTAACAGAATCTCCCTCCAACCATCTGTGAAGCCTCAAGCCATAAACAAACGGACTGTAATGAGAAAATGATTTCTATGAAACCAGATTTGATGAGTAGTGCAGTCAGAAGAAGTAATGAAACCCTCTTCAATTAAGTAGATTTTCTTCAGTAACGCAACCACTTTCTCCCAAAATAACCAAGCCGAAATTTCTATGAAAGTGTTCTCTCCTGTTCAAAGCCTTGAGAGCCACATCTGTCTATTACTCTTTTTCAAAGCCGTCTTTGCAAGAACTAACTACACCTTGGGACGAGGAAATGCTCGTGTGATATGCTAAAAGGGAAACAACCCGTTCGTCTGTTCTAACAGCTCCATTTCTGTAATCAATTTCACTGCAGCCCCATCGCTGACAGCAATTCTTAAAAGAGCATTTGTCAATCTGTATAAATATGTTTGAGCTCAGAAGTGCACAGTGCTTATCTTAACTTGATTAATTATTTTATTTTCAACAAGAAAAGCATACTTACTGTCAAGGAGGCAAAAAAGTTAAGCCCTAAATGAGTCCACATCAAAGGAGAAAAGGGAGCGGGGAAACACTCCTTTCTGTTTAAGTCAGTTGAAAGCCTTAAGTATTCAACTGACCGGAGCAAAAGAGACTCTGTCACACTATTGCTGGGTTCATTTGCTTCTTCCGATCTTTCATCACACGAATTTCCACCCCTTTGCTGCCTTCCTGGCTGCTGTGGCTCAAGTGAATATTAATGAGGAAAAGCAGCCGGAATAAAAGAAACTCAGCCAAGAGTCCTAGGACAGAACAAGAAAAGAGCCCACTATTTTCAAGGAAATATCTTTCAAGAGTTCTGCGCTCCCAGAAGTCAGGCCAAAACAGAGAGAAACTGCCTTTGGATGAGGATAAATAAGTCTGAGCTTTGCCCACAGGGATGGTGAAAGCCTTTTCTTCTTTTCTACCATCTGCTTTCAGAAAGTTAAATCTGGGTTAGAGCACACTCATACTTACATCAGAATTACTGGATTTGTTAGGAGATACAGTGAAATTCATAGTGTCAAGAACTTGGAGGGTTTTGTTTTGCTGTTTTTTTTTTTTTAAGTGCCATCTGGAAACTGTCAAATTATTTCTTCACTTACTCCTGGGAGCAATTATGGGTATTCTATGAAAATATCTTCAAGATAAAAGCTATTATCTCAAACCTTGAGGATTTGGTAATAAAATGTCTTTCATTCACTATGAAATAAAAAATTCTCATTTAAAACTTTGACTCATTAGCGACTTAAAATACTGATGTTGACAACTTTATATACAAGCTAACTTACAACCTGATAAACAACCTTACATGCAGCTTTTGTTTCGTACAACCTTATCTACAAACCAATTAATTTCAGCTATTTTTTGATGGAACTCAGCTTTTTTTCTACAAGACCGTAAGTCATCAGAAACTCCTGGTAGGCATCTATTGACATTTCAAAACTCCCATCAGTGAGACTAATCCCACCAGGAACACCAAACAGTCCTGCCTTTGAACTTTTTTTTTACTATGCCAATTGGTAAAGCATCGCATTTACAACCTTTCCCCATCTGAATGACCCGTAGGTCTTACTGTCTACACCAAGTATCTTAACAGATACCCAATTTTCCGCTATCTCATAAGACCTTGGTCCTCACCCACTACTGTGAGTACAGAAATCCTGGGGCCAAAAGTCCCCTTACTTTACAAAGTGGCGTAGCTGGGAAGGGAAAGGAAATCACTATTTTCACTTTTAAGAGAGAGTAACTACAAGTATTGCATAACGTCATGGTATTTCTTAGTGTTTCCGCAGCACCTATCAACCTGCCTACAGCAGGCATTTTTTAAATATTTACTGGTTGGTAAAACTGATGCCACTTTTGATCTTCAGCCCATCCAAGCACAGGGGTGAACACAGTAGTAGACTAACTTCTTTAAACATGCACAGATGGTTGGCTTTCACGGGGCCCCAGGAGCACGCGCCTGTAATCCCAGCTATTTAGAAGGCTGAGGTGGGAAGGTCACAAGTTTGAGGTCAGCCTGGGCAATTTAGCCACAACTCATCTCAAAGAAAAAAAAAAAGAAAGAAAGAAGAAGACTCTGTATTGCTTGTATTGTTCTTATGCTATTTTGTAAATGGATGTGTGTTTGTTAATATGTTCTCCTTCTTTTATTTTTAAAATATAAAAGAAGAAAAATGTCAGCTTTGTTTACATGAACAACGCTTATCTAACTAGTAAATGTGTTTTCAAAATATTGTACATGCCATCAAAAGTAGAATTAAAATCTAAAGGAAAAAAAATCCCATCCCAAAGCTAATCTCACCTATGACCATATTTGCCCACCTGAAAGTAAACAGTGGCCCTCAGGAGGCTCCTCCTGCTTCCAGCAAGCCCACCCAAGACACACTTTCTGCCTCACCGCCCACCCTTTCCTCCCCCTTACAGTCAGCAGTGACCATCTTATTCTTTGCTAAAACTTCTGGCCAGGGAATATACGGAGCCCTTTCTAACTCCTACCCAAAAGCACAACTCCTCACTCTCAGCCCCACCTCTACCCTCTCTCCTATATTTTCAGTTTCTGTAAGTACTGTGATGATGTAAAGATACAAGGCCTATGTGACAAGATGAACTGACCTGAAGGACACAGGCATGTAATGCAATATTAGGCTACTTACTACGTAAGAGTCACCTGAACACAAGAACCACAAAGCTTCAACAGTCAATCTTGTGACCCTAGACAACTACTAAGTGACTAACGGGAGAGTAGTGTATACAGCAGAGAAATGCTGGACAAAGTAAATTCACATCTGGGTGGAATGGTGTGAGATCCGGTCACTCAGAACAGCATGCAATTTAAAATTTATCAATTATTTATTTCTGGAGTTTTCCACTTACTACTTTCAGACCACAGTCTGAGAGTAACTAAAACCACAGAGCAAAACCATGGAGGAGAGGAATTGCTGTACTCTGAACTCATGTCACTTAGCTGACTACCCTGCAGCTTCTCCTACCTCCCCTACATGAGAAGACCTATAATATCACTCCACTTCCAAACCTAGTGGCTGTCTCAACACCTCAGCAATGTCCCATTTGGGGTTCTCCACCTCACTGTTCACTCTCTAGCCTGAAACTCCTCCCACAGTTCTATTAGCACTGTTCTCTGTCCTGTCCCTTATTTGTTTGTTGGGTTTTTGTTTGTTTGTTTTGTTTTTCAGAAAGGGTCTAACTATGTAGCCCAGGCTGGCCTCCAACGCCTGGTGATCCTCCTGCCTCAGCCTCCCAAATGCTGAGATTACAGACATGCCTCACCATGCTCGGCCTGTCCCTTCTTATTTTACAACCCCCACTGGGCACCCTCAAAGTCAACACAGCTTCACATACCATCTAATCACAGATGCTTCCAAATCAAATTCCTGGGTGGGATGTTCCAGCTCTTGGTTCCCAATAAATTCAAATGGATAGACACAGAGGTCTTGAAAGCAATAAATTCAGTTTTCCTCTCAAAATAACACAAGTTCCCCAGGTGGACTTCGGTGCCTCTGAGAGTCGGTGTGTTTATGCCGACATGCTCTGCCCTGGTTGGCTACGGGCAGGCTACAAACATTCCTCACACTGCATCTCTCACCCAGTTACCAACACAAACTCTTCCTTCCCTTCTCTATCTCTACCTCTTTCTCTCTTTCTTTCTTTTAGATATTTACCAGTGATTTACTGAAAAACACAGAATGAATACACTTTAGGACATCTCCATCTGGGAGTATGTTTGCTGCCTCTATTTCTCTATGTCTCTTTCATTTATTCAGTATTGGGCATTGAATCCAGGACCTTCACACTGAGATACAATCCCCTTTTTATATTTTATTTTGAGATAGTGTCTCCCCAAGTCACTAAGTTGCCCACACTGGGCTTAAACTTGCGATCCTCCTACCTTGAATCATAGGTGTGCATCACCATGCCTGGCTCACCACAAAGGCTTTTTAACCACCCCCGCCCAAAAAAAGTGAGCATGCCTTCAGCTAAGGACAACCAGTGACCCAGTTCTTGACTAAGATACACAGAGAGACATCTTCTTGGGGGCCATGGGCGAGGGTCTTCCAGGGAAAAGAAAACTCTTTCTTACAAGATAAAAGGAGAGAACACATATCAACTTCTCTCTTGCTGCCTGGCCTCCCTCCTTCCAGCTCCCACCAGTCCACAGTGTTGCGAATATACAAGGCCTGAAACAGCAACTCTCTACAGCAGTCGCTCTGAGATCCCAAAAACAAAGTGTCTCAGTTACTTATCTCGTTGCTGAGACAAAATACCGGACAGTCAGAGTTAAGGGAGGAAAGGTTAATTTAGCTCACAGTTTGTAGAGGGTTCAGTCCATAATCCGCTGGCTCCAAGGCAGGGTGGCACGGCAGATGGGCACTGCTGACAGGGAAATAGTTCATGATAACAGTTCAAGATAACAAAGCAAGCAACGAAGGGGGCAAGACAAGCCTCCTTGTATCCGGGCTACTGGGGATAAGGGTGGTGGCAAACCAATCAGCGGACGGATTTAGTGATCACACACTCTTAATCCCAGGACCTTTAAGCCTAGCACTGCACCATGAATCAGTCACACACTCTAGATTCAGCCAGCTCCAAAACAGCCCCACCTGTGACCCACATGAGGCTGCGAGGGGACATCTGGACACAAACTGTAACACAAAGTGTGTCTAATTTCCCTAATCAGATATCTGAGAAACAACATGTATGCAGACAAGATGAAGGACAAACGCTGCCTACAAATGGGAAAAGGCTTGGAGAGAAGAAGTCAATATCAGAAGGAAAAATTTCAAGCCACAGTGAGATACCATTGTACTTTATAGATTACATTAAAAAGAACGACAGCATCAAGTATTTTAGGATAGACAACAACTGGGATTCTTGTAGCTTCCAACCACTTTGTAAAAAACTGTGGTAGTTTCTCATAAAGTTAAATATATGCCAACCTTTTGATTCACTAACCCCACTCCTAGATATTTACTCAAAAGAAATGAGAAGAATGATGGGTCAAAGATTTGTTCACAATGACTCACAGCAACTTTATTCTTCATAACCCAAGACTACAAATCAAACTTTCCTCGGCAGAACTGATAAACAAGGGCCTGTATGTTCAGATGACAAAAGACTATTCAGAAACAAAAAGGAATGAAGTACTAAAACAACTTAGATGAATCTCAGAGACATTATATGGAGTTAAAGAAACCAAATACAAAAGCGTCTATACAACACGACACATTATGTGTGAGGTTCAAAGCCAGCGCACGGCAATGAAAATCAAAATCGGCAGTACCTCTTGCAGAAGGGAAATGGGGCAGGGGGGCTCAGAAGTTTTGGGGATCATACATATCCTGTATCTTTATTTGCATCTGGGTTGTTTCTGAATGCATATTTCTGGAGACTGATCAAATGGTACATTCAGGTCAGTGCATTTCACTGTATGAAAATTACATTTCAATAAAAGTAATTTCTGAAAACCAAAACACAAAAACAAAATAAATCGGGCAAATGCCAAGCACCAAGTGCTGCACCATCAGCAACTTCAGATGATCATGAAAGCAGTCGTAAAGAAGTCATGTCAGCTGAGCTGTAGTGTGAGTTTCCGTGTCATCCTAAGATGCTACAGAATCTGAGAGTCTGGAAAAGATGGAAGGAAGGGAATACAAAACTTGCATCACCTGTAGACTGAGCGGATGAGGAAGGACAGCCTGAGCACAAAGAGGGGCTCACGCAGAATCACCGCAGGTGAGGGGCACACATGAACACTCTGGAGGTGGCAGGCGGCCCCGGGAACAGTTCAGGGGCCAGAACGTGAAGCTGATGGAGGGGACGGTAAGGTTCCAGACTGTAGTGAACCACGAAGTGTAGGAGAAGGAGTTCAGATTTGGTAACAAGGAGCAATGTAAGTTTTAAGAAAAGAAAAGGGGCACAGTGGTGTTTTGGGAATGTTAGGCTGACACCAGTGTACAGAGAGAGCCAGAAATCCAGAGGGAGAATAGAAGAGGAAGTGGTCGTTAGGGGGAGATCCGAAGGGAGGCCAAGGCTGCGATCCAGACGCGAGGGGCTAAGGCCTGTGGGTCCCGGAGGGAAGGGGACCAAAAGGAGACGCTATAATTACAGGCTACTCGTTCCCAAAGTATTTCACCCTGAGAGTCCTTTAAACCCTGCATCTGCTTTGTACCAGACGGTACTCATCAAATACTGAAGAAATGACTGTCAAAAGGCTGAAGAACAGCGTAGAGTGGGGTAAAATATCAGGTGCAAGACATCTCAAAGATGACAGCCCAAACAATAGCTAATCCGTGAGAGGGTTTTGTTTTTTTTTTAATTAACAATGGCTACCTTTAGATGAGGGTCTACTATGTGTCAAGCACTGCGCTAGGTCTTTTGCCAACAGTATCTCTACTTTTCATAATTCTGAGATGTAGGTATCCATCCCACTTTTTGAAAGAGTTTATATCTTAGAGCGGTTTCAGGTTTCATAGCAAAACTGGGAGGAAGGTGTAGCTTTCCTGTACACCTCTGCCCCCTGCATACACACAAATACGGGCAGAGCTGTATTTCCCCCTCCAGAGTGGTCCGCTGGTTCCAACTGACCCACCCACATGGATGGGTGCTACCGCCTAGCATCATTTTTACCCTTACAGTTCACTGTGGGTGCTGTACATTCTGAGGTTTGGACAAATATATAGAGACAAGTATCTGCCATTTTCTAAAATGAGAAAACCAGGTGCCATAGAATTAAGAAATGACCTGACGTCTTTAAAACTGGCAGTGCCAATATTCCAATCTACATGCACTTATGTTTGAAAACACATACATGGCATGATGCAATACATCTGCCTAGCACCTAGACAACTTCTGCCTCCCGGTTTCCCCTACGTTTCTCAAAAGAAATTACGGTATGATTAGATAGCATTTAAACAGAACTTTCTATGAAAGCTAACCAGCTCAAATGGCATCAGAAAGGCCTACATATCACAGGGTTCTGAAAAGTGTTTTGGCTGTTTAAGAAATTTGTCTCTTTGCTGTAAATAAAACCTACTTTTCAAATTTATATTGTTACCTTAAAAAGGAAATCCTACAACAAAAAGATTGCCAAAAATTCTCTAAAGCTTATTTTCAAATAAGAATATTCCATTAAACATTTTTCTTCCAGAGCTCGGTGTGGTGGCACACACCTGTAATCCCAGCACTCGGGAGGCTGAGGCAGGAGGATTGTTTCAAGTTCGAGGCCAGCCTGGGCTACAAAGTGTGCTCAAGGCCAGTTTGAACTGCCTAGCAAGACCCCATCTCAAAAAGACAAAAAAAAACCTTTTCTTCCAAACTATCAAGTATGAGTTTAAAAATTCTTCTGTATTGAAAAACACCTGGATGCACAAATAAAACAACCTTTTCAGAAGAGACAGGTATCACTGTGTTATTATCTCAAAATCAAGTTTTGCTATAAGGGAGCTGAGCTTGAGAAAGGACATATGGTGCTAAGAAACAAAACAGAAAGAGACCAAAGGTAAGTTATCTTTAAGTAAAAAATTAAAACTGACATGTGTTTCTATGAGTATGCAAGTAGGAAACATTCTAGGTTTAAATTACTGTTCTAGATTCAATTAGGACTTAGAGAGTACTTACTAGGTATAGGCGTTGACTTAGGGAAGGGTGTATGCTTCAGCTTCTTTTTTCTAGTCAGATGATTTATATAGTCTCTGTCTTTAAATTCAAAGGCAGTATTCTGAACCCTAAACATCTAAAAGGCTATGGCAAGCTGGGGCATAGTGGCACATACCTGTAATCCCAGCACTCAGGAAGCTGAGGCAGGAGGATTGCTGCAAGTTTGAAGTTAGCCTGGGATATATAGGGAGATCAAGACCAGCCTAAATTATAGAGTGAGACCCTGTCCAAGGAAGGAAGGAAGGAAGGAAAAGAAGAAGGAAGGAGGGAGGGAGGAAGAAAGTAGGGAGGGAAGGAAGGAAGGAAGAGAGGGAGGGAGGGAAGGTAAGAAGGAAGGAAGGAAAGAAGAGAAAGAAAGGAGAGAAAGTCAGACCATGGGGCTTGGGCCGGAATGCTAGAACAAGTATTAGGTCACTGACCATCTTCTCTGGCTTCCACACTGGCTCAAAACTGACCTTCTTCAGGACGCCTCCCCAGCGCACTCTCCCTGCTTCTCATTCCTGCGCTCATTTCCACGGCTCTTATTACTTATGACCAACCACAGATCCACTGCTGTTGTTGCTGTATTCTGGTTCCCTTGCTAAACAAAACGCAAACTTCCCCAACGTGGGGATTTTAGTCATTTTGTTCACTGAGATGCCTCAAGAAGTAAAAGGCATCTGGCATTAAATATATTCTCTACCTTTATTAAATTTGTAAAAATGCATAAAAGAAGAGCTGGTCTAGATGGGGGGAAATGTTTCATTGAAGCTGGGACCAGAGCATCTCAGAGCAAGGTGAACTGAACCTGAACGTCTCCTCTTGTCAAACTAATTACAGAAATACAAAAGCTTTCCAATGCATCTCTCTTGCTCAAATATCTTCCAACTCAGTAACTCCAGAAAGATCTTAGCATTCTTAACATACCATAGAAATCTCTGGTTACATGCCACATAGATCCATTGTTATGGGCTCTCAATAAGAAATTATAAGAAAACTAAGTATGCTGGTATTTTAAACTTCTAATTCCAAATGAAAGTCTGTGAAGATTAGAAATAACGTACTGCAAACACCCAGCATATACAGAGATATGAATTAAAAAGCCTCATCTTTACCAGACAGAATTTTTGTTCTTACTTTATAGAACTGGAATGAACAGACCAGTGGCTATCCAAGGATGGAGGAGTACAAAAGCAGGACTCCCTCAGCATAACACGCCAATCTGGAACTGGTAACATTTACCTCAAACAGCTACTCCTGGAGCCAAGCAGGGGCAGTGGAGACTGCTGGTTGGAGAATTAAATTCATAAATTTGAAAAATCCTTGCGTGTAGACTGACAAATGCTACAATTTGCCTTCGTTATTAAAACATGATTCTGGGGCTGGGGATTTAGCTCAGCGGCAAAGCACCTGCCTAGCAAGCGTAACGTCGTGAGTTCGGTTCCTGGTACCGGAGAAAAACCAAAAACTAAAACATGATTCTGCCCTCCCGGACCTCACAATCAAGTCAAACACTTCTTTGCACAGCAAATATTACTTTTACACAACCACAGACTAGTACAGAGAGAGAGGAGACAGTCATGCACTCAGATGCGAACCATCTGAGCCCTTGGAGGATTTTAATGAAAATGGAACAATGAAGAAATAAAGGAGTGGGGACTGTGTTTCTGTGAACATCATTCTGGGGTCGAAACAACGACTGCCACTCTTCCAAACTCTTCAGATAGAAGGGAAGAAAAGACCTTTTCTCATCACCAGGAGCCAAGAGGGTGCAGCCTTCAAAGGTCACCTTCTCCTTCCTGCAAAAAAATCACTTTAAAATAGCGAGTCACCGCAGGGCCAGTGCTGGTTCCCAAAATGAATATATTCTGTTCTGTAGTTTCCTGTCCCAGGGGCAAAAACACAAAAGAAAACCAAAAAATGGAGCAACATACAGCACAAAATATTCAACTGGAGGCGTCATGCCAAGAGAGCAACAGAAAGTTTTATACTTGCGCCAAAGGCTCCTGGGTTTCCTTTAAAATTTTAAATCGTGACAATTATCTTGATGTTTCTTGATGAATCAGATCTGTCTGCAGAACAAAAGCTTGCTTGGGAGTTTAGTGTACTTTGAGGAATAATTATTTCCTAAGCTTATTCACTTTTTTAAGAAAGCAGCTTACAGACAGATTTGGAAACCACTACCCTTGAGTGAAAACATTTATAATCAGTCGACCCACGGTGGCATTTTGCTTGAAACATCAAATGCAAATGATTTCGTGAGGAAGAACTAAAACATTCATCCAGTGAAAATATTTTTAATCTGCTTACATACATTTCTCTCCCAACTCTGCAGTTTAAATTGTTGCCCAAATTTAGTCATCACACTTTACAGAATTTTAATGGCAAAGCAGGTCTTTCATCAGAAACCCACCTTCAAATCTCTTCTATGGCTACTTCACTTGTTTCCATCCCTCTTTTTGGGGGGCACGGGGCGTGTTGAGACAGGGTGTTGCTACATACTTTAGGCTGGTCTTGAACTAGTTATTTAGTCCAGGCTGGCCTCAAACTCACTGCGATCCTTCTGCCTCAGCCTCCCAACTGCTGGGATTACAGGTGTGTACCACCACACCTGGCCTATTTCCTTCCCACTGATGTAACTACATTACTAAGCAACTCATGATACACTGATGAATCTACCTCAACAGCTGATCCAATAGTTGATCTTTTTGCTAGTATGTAAACTGAATTTTTCCTAAGTAGCTATTAAAATGCATCTATCAATGAACATCAATGTTCACTGATCACTTATCCACTGCTGTCTGAACAAACCACTCTGAAACGTTGCACCGACTCTGCAAGCTAGGACAGGCTCTGCTGGGAGCTTCCCCTCTCGTCCCCTGGCCATGACACAGAGATGTCTTCACCAGACGGGGCCCAGCTCAGCAACCCAGAGGGCTGGGTCTCCCAGCTCTGAACCTAAGGCCTGTCTACACCCATGCGACCTCTCCTTTGGGTCATTAAACTTCTTACATTAAAAATTGATGGGCCTTCTCAAAGCATAGGCCTCCAACTCACACAGCACCTGTTCTGCCGATTCAATTAAATTCAACGCCAACCCACGTGCAGATAGAGCAATTTGCACAAGGGTGGAACTACGGACAGAGACAGTGCTTTCCTGGAGCTCCCCTTATGACAGACCATAATGGCAACGCATACTCTGTCCTTACAACTTTGCTTAGTACCACAGAAGCAAGATTTATTAAAATAAAGCAAAAGCTCACAAACCAAGCATGGTGGCGCATGCCTGTAATCCCAGCGTGTGGGAGGCAGAGGCAGGAGGATTGCTGTGAGTTTAAGGTCAGCCTGGGCCACACAGTGAGTTTAAGGCCAGCCTGAACTACATATCGAGACCTGGGCTCAAAAAGCCAAAAAAGAAAAAAAAAAAAAAGTGAATAAAAGCTCACACAAAATAAAGAAAAGAGAGGTAAGAAATGGACATAGATGGAGGGGAAGAGAGACTTACTGGAAAGAGGAATAGAGGCAGTCACAAAGTAGTACGTCTCAGCAGATTGGGTATACAAATCCGGACCTTAGTCTACTGGGTTTTTTTAATGTAAAATTATTGTACATTGTTGTTTATTGTGAATTTAAGAGCTGCACGTAGATGACTAATCATTATTTATTATGCATCACATAAACCACATGAAACTGAACATGGGAGTGACACACCAGCTTACTACAGGAAATCATGTGAGTTATACCTCATGAGTGTAGAGGAACTGTCAGGCTAGAAGGAGGGTCAGCAGAAAGAGAGTAGCAAGTCACTCGTGATGGCACACCTCTATAATCCCAGCAGTTGGAAGGCTGAGGCAGGAGGATTCCCACAAGTCTGAGGCCAGCCTGGATTACATAGTGCGTTTAAGATTGACTTGGCCTATACAGTGAGACCTTGTCTCAAAAACCCAAAGGAAAAAAAAAAAGACACCAGTAAGTAGTGGCTTAAACATTACACCAGAACTCCTAGGCAAGCACTAGCCAGGGAAGCTGTGAGCTCTACAAGCTTCCTCTAATCTCTCACAGAGGACAGAGAGAACACCTGATATCGGTGTATGATATAGGTTATATGACACTGGGATGATGTACGGACCTCCAAATAACGTAAGGGAAATACAACTCCCAACCTGCTGGATGTCCGAAACACCGACGTGGTGTTTTCTAAACCAAGGAATGACTTCTAGGAACAACAGAGGTTAAGAGCAGGAAGAATTTACTGAGAAAGAGAAAGCTTCTGTCTAAGAGAGACAGAAGGATCCTGGGAAGTAGATTGCCCGCCAACCCCAATTCTTAAGAGTATTTATTGAGCAAAGCCAAGAGGTGAGGCAAGCTCAAAGTGGGACAAAACTATGGTGAGCTAGGAAGACTACAAAAAAGTATAGTCGCTTAGGTAATATTGGTAACAGGGATCAAATAGGGAGGCAAGTAACATAGCAAACGCACATGGACTGCACAAGGATTTTTCAGGATGAAATGGGCTAGGAAGGTCTTGGTCTCCCCACGCAAGGTGACTGATGCCTGTTTAGAATGTCCCTCGCTGCTGTTCATCCCTAGGGGAAATGCGTGGTTGTGGTCGGTTCTCTTTTTCTTGAAGCCTGACCTTCAGTGAATGGATCAGAGACAGCCACACCTGACCTTCAGTGAATGCGCCTCCAGCCACACCTGTCTCTGGTGTGGGGGCCCAGCCCTGCGTAACTGTAATATTCACACCTAACTTAGCTGTCTACAGTCCTTTCATTCTATACACACTTCGTGTTCAGTAGGTTTATGTCCTCGGTCGATGAAGCCATTCTAAAACTTGATACAGTCAGACCCATATAATCTAGTTTTCAATTTCCTTCCAGAAGGCCCTGAGAAGGACACTTTCTGTGGGTCTTTCCAACTGGACAAGTTAGATGTATTTGTTATAAGGTTGTTTACAATTACTTCATATTTTGATAGGATGCCATGAGACACATCTGTTAAATCTTAACAACTCTACCTGCCAACCAACTACATGTAGTATAAAATAGTTTTCAAAGAAAACAATTTCATAGGTTTTACTTTTTTAAATCTCATGTAAGTTGCAACTGATTTATACTGACATGTTTGTCAGTTTTATCTAAATGGTAACAAGAGCTATCCCTTTCTTTTTAACTTAAATTGAAGGAAAACAAATTTTAGAAAAGAATGAAAGAGAGAAAGAGAGAGCAAGAGAGAAACAGAGAGAGAGAGAAAGAAAGAGATGACCAAGAATCCTATTCCTCACAAAACGAGGATTAGAAGTCCCACAACTCAGCTATTCTCCTTCTGGGTATCTTCCTAGAAGAATTAAAAACATCATACCACAGTGATATATGTGCACCCATGTTTATAGCACCACAATTTGTCATAGCAAAATCCTGGAAACAAACCAAATGCCCATCAACTGAGAAATGGATAAAAAAGATGTGGTATTTTTATACAATGGAGTATTACTCAGCTATAGAAAAGATAAACTCCAGGCTTTTATGGTGGATGCAACTAGAGACCATACTCACAAGTGAAATAAATCAGACCTGCATGTATAAACATCATATTGTCTCCCTAGTGTAAGAACCTGAAAGAGTAAATAAAGTCCAAAAGGTACAATAGATATTGTGAAAGGGAAAGAAATTGCTCAAAGGAAGGGACAACTGGAATGAGGGAAAGGAGAAAAA
>NW_004955436.1:20939370-20976492 GCF_000276665.1 Chinchilla lanigera | reverse complement strand
ATGTCTAATGGTCTATTGAAAAGAAAAGTTAATGCTTAATTTTTTTGACCAATTTTGAATGCTTATATTTGGTAATCTGAACAACTAATCTGAAGACAACAATACACAATGTAACAACCATTGTTGAATTCCTACCATCTTGTCTAGTGAAACTCTGTATCATTGCTAATGCCTTTTTATTATTTTTTATTTTCTTTAATGATTTGATCAATCTTGCATTCTCACATGTGGTAATCCGAGCACCTTCGTTGAGGATAACACTAGGTAATATAACAACCACTGTTTATTCCTACTATTTTGTGTTGAAACCCTGTATCATTTTTATTGTTTTTGTGTTGTTTTGGTTTTGTCTGTGTTGTTATTTTGTTATTTTTTTATTTTATTCCCTTTAAAATAAAAAAATAAAAAGAAAGAAAGACACAAAGCACATTTTGGAGAACAATTGTGTTACACTTTAGCTTTCCTTTCCATTCCTAAATGTCCCATAACATATGGTGCTGCACTATTCCAGCTTCTTTCATCAGGCCAATTCTTTTAATGAGCATTTGCATTGTTCTAAGTTATGACGCAAGTTAACAAAATAGAGCAGTTGAAGTGGAAACAAGGAAACCTCAAGACTCAATCAGAAATTACCTAAACCTAACCCTGCCTCCTCCTGCCCGACCAGGCAGCTTCTTAAATGAAAGACACATGGGGCGGAGCGCGTGCAATAGGATCCAGAGGTCCCTCACATCTCACTTGAAGGGTCTCCTGTGCAGGTAACAAATCGTCAGGAGCCCCGTCATTCTCACCCATGCTCATAGGCAAATTTTTCTTAAATTGATAAAAGAAGCTAAAAGGAAATCACAATAGTTTGCAGATAACTTAGTACTGCCAATTAGATACTGAAATTGACAGAAGATGCAGATCAACTTTAAACTTTTTCTTGTTTTTGTTTTCTGTGACACTGGAATTGAACTTAGGGTTTTCACACTGAGCTGTATATATCCCTATTCATTTTGTTTGTTTGTTTGTTTGGTTGGTTTTTGTTTTGTTTTGTTTTGTTTTTTTGAGACAGGGTCTCCCTGTGTAGTTCAGGCTGGCCTTAGCTCACCATGTAGCCCAGGCTGGCCTCAAACTTGTGGTGATCCTCCTGCCCCAGCCTCTCACACGCTGCGATTACAGGCATGTACCACCAGGCCCGGCTTACTTTTCATTTTGAGACAAGATCTTGCTGAGTTGCCCAGGCTGGATTCAAACTTGTGATCCCTCTGCCTCAGCCTCCCAGAGTGCTTGTATTACAGGAGCACACTACAATGCTGGGTATATTTTAAACATTTGCAGTTTAAAGGTTTTACCTAAAGTAACAGAGTATGTATACTCAATATTAACACTGCCTCTCTGTTTCACATTAACAATATGGAAAATTAGTTCAAAGTCAGAACATGAATATTCCATAATTTTACGTGGTAGTTGATAGTCTTTCAAAAAGTTAACTTTCTCTTCCATCTCTGTTGGTTGATGAAATAATATTATGTTGTGTTTACATTTGCTAAAAATGCATCACCTTATAAAATACCTTATAAAATTTAAAGGAAATTAAATGGTTATGGCAGAACTTTAAGAACACAATTTTTCTAACAACATTATTTACTAAAAAATAAAATACTTCCATTCACAACTTTTTTTTAATGAAAATGCTAATCTTGATCAAGAGTCATTTAGAAAGTTAGAACTGGTTGAGGTAAAACAAACAAATATATTTACATCCTCCCTTTGGGAAACACAGTAACATACAACTTAATCAGGTCATCACCATTACTCTGTAACTACTGGAAGATACCCACCTATAAAAGGGGAGAGACACAAAAGTGTGGGCAGAATTTCTAACAGAAAAGTCATTGTTTACCCGTAAGTTTCACACCCGAGCAATAGGAACACCTGCCAGCTAATTAAATACACCCACATGCAGAATGTTCCATTCCTTTTTTTTATTTTAATTACCGTCATTTATTGTAATCACCACCAGGTAATTTCCTAAGCAACATAAGATCAACTCTGGGGCTGTGGTGAGCAAAATACTCAAAGTTAATCCAAGCATCCCCTCTTGGATGATCAGCTGCCCTCGTGCCCACCCACAGGGCGGAACTTGAAATTTAAGGATTTCCTCTCCGTTCTCTCACCTCCAGCAACATGGCGCCTACAGAGTCAAGAGCACTGGAAAATCAACTTGCTCAGAGACATGAGGCTGGGTTGGGTATGATTCATTTTTTCATTCTGCACGCAAGGTAATTTGGCCTTCCTCACCTTTGTATGCCGACACCCAACGAGGTAACTTCTATCAGTAAGTATTTAAGCTCCTCTAAGAAAATCTTTAGCTTTCAACCTCTTGCGAAGTATTGATACTACTGCCAATTTAACTTTTTAAATGGTAAAATCAAGTATCAAACTGCTACCTCAGTTAGGGCAGAAGTAAACTGTGCTTTGAATAAATTGTGGAAGCTAAGACTCTCCAAAGGGGTGTTCCTCGACCCCCAAAGATATATTTTCCATCACAGTAGTGTATACAGCCACACCGCATATGCGTATCTACACTTATGCACACACATATTTAAACACACAAAACAATTTCATGAAATATGTCTTTTATTATACTCGATACTCACCAGTATTTTCTATTCTACTTCTTTTTTATACTACTTATGGCCCCTAATTTGATTCTACCAACCCACTGACTAGGTAGCGACCAGCATGAAAAGCAGAGCTCCCTCTACACAAATGCCAACGTAGAGCGCTTCGAAACATTCACACCTGCCAATCATGATCCGCAGGGCACTCCCCACAGACGGGACTGAAAAGGCACCCAGCAAAGCGCCGGCCGGTTTGCAGGAAGGCTGTTTTCCGAAACATGAATGAAATCGGCAGCAGTGTATCCAGAGCGGATGAGCACCAGCTGCGGATCTCCACCAGCAAAGGAGCCTTTTGTCACCGTATTGCAAGCACTCTGTAACAAGCTTAGTTGGACGGGAAAATGGAAATTTAAACAAGGCTTTAGTTTTCAAAAAAATAAAAATGAATTAACTGGTAATATGCATTGAAAGGCATGTGAGGAGACGTGTGCGCCCTGTCACAAAGACTCTAATTTTGCACTGCTTTCCGGAGAGAGGTTTGGGAGGATCAGCGAATTGTACGAGCCCACCCTTTGCTCCAGCAAGTCTAATACTTAGGAAACGCTCTTTCTTGCGCCTGCACTGAGACACCTGCTTAAAGGCACTGACCCCAGGGAAGGGAAGAGAAGGGTTATGGCACGACATTTTATGACATAAATGTTTAAAAGACGTTTCTAGTCATTATTTCTCAACAGAACACTGGAGGTATTCTGAGCAGGACATCTTCAGAAAACGCCCCGCGAGGAGCTGTTGGTTCTTTTTAATCCCTGGGGGAGGGTGGTACCATCATTAATTGGAAAAAAAAAAAAAAAAAAGCATGATTCCATGTGCACTGAAGAGAAAAAGAATCAAAAAAGATGCTATGGAGGAGGAGACGGAGAACCAGTTGCAGAACAATACAGTTAATATGATTCTGATTACACAAAAGCAAGCAACCACATTCCGCCGCGCGTGCGCATGCGCATATGTGCGCGCATGCCTGCAGTGCGTCGGGCAATGTGTGAAGAGATTTGCAATTACTGCTCTCTGAGCTCCCACAGCGATGCATGTACCGGGCGGCACGCGTCGAGGCTTTGAACCCAGGCCTCGCGAGTGCTAAGCAGCGCTCTACCACCGAGCTGCACTCCCAGTCTATTTGACCACAACTTTAAGAATCTCTTTCTGTTATTAGTGGGTGAATTTTATTAAGCTGCCCATATTTTATCTGGGGAAACCAAAATCCATTACGTAGTCATAGACTCTATCCATTCTGAGAACTGGGGTCTCGGAAGCCTACGTTAGAGTGTACAGCAAGGATGGAGGGTGGGTGTGGGTGCCACAGTGCAAGGTGTGTGAGGCCCCGGATCCCACCATCAGCACCAGAGGTGTAGGAAGATGGAGGGAAAAAGGTCAAGAGGAAATAACATGTTTCTAATGACTTATTTGACTCATACAGTTCTTTTCCCTTCTTCATTAAAGTGACAAGATCTTTTGTGGGTAGTCTAATTAAACATCATGCAAATACCATTAAAAACATGAACATGAGCCAGATGAGGTCATGCACTCCTGTAACCCCCACATTCGGGAGGCTGAGGCAGGAGGATTTCCTCCAGTTCGAGGACAACCTGGATTACACTGCAAGACCCTGTCTCTAAAAAACAAAAACATGGAAGTCAAACAGTAACACTACTGATGTCATACGCTCCTGTTGTTACCCTCTTCCCACAACTCCCGTAAGACTCTCCGGCCTCCTTACCGAGCTTGCGTCTTGTGCTGGCTTCGCACACCTGCCAGCTGTCTGCTGCCTGGTCCGCAGACCCGTGAGGTCAGAGGCTCCTTTCTACCGCCCCTGATCTCCGCCCCCTCAACCTGAAGAGCTGCTGCTCTGAAGAGGCTGTTGAATGATGATTTTTAAAAAAAACTTCACATATGGGAAGGAGGCCAAGAGATGGGGGGAAGGGAAAAGGATGAAAAAAGGACCCGAGACGCGTGGGGTGCGTGGACCAGCTCCCTGCGGGGAACGCCATCACCATGTACTGCACACACGGACTGGTAAAGAAATAAAACCGAAAATAAAATTAAGAAGCGTGCAACAAATACCGCACCTTGTGTGACTCTTCACTAGTTTATAACACTGAGATGAATCAGAGAAAAATGGATCCTATTCAACCGCAGTGGTTGAAAGTAAAATTACAAGTGGCCTTTCCTTTCTAATATAACACTGTTTTATTTTCATTCTAATAACCTTGAAACTAAGAACAAGTATGCAAAGCCACATGCAGTACTACTGTTTTACCTGACAATTATTTCAAAGGATCGTATCCAATAAAGTCAGCATTCTATGGCATGCACCACGTGGGAAGCCAGCACCATTCCATCCTACCGGTGACAGCACTGCTGACCTCCAAGGCGGCCCGTGCCCACGACAGTATACAAGACCCCCTCGTCACCAGTGGCAGACACATGGTTCCAGCCAGTGTGATGTGAGCTAAAAGAGCTTACATGCAACAAACAAACAAAAGCAAACAACCTTATCAGGAGAAAGGTCTCCCCTTTCTGGAGGTGCCACAGCCAACACATGGCCCTGAAGAGAAACCTGAAGGACAAAGATGCTCCTCTCCACAAGTAAGAGGGCCCCCTGGGCTCTGAGGACACTGAGCAGCACCACCAACCACACGCCGCGGCGCAAAGGGTTTCTGCGGCCCCTGGTAGCACCCCAGTGACACATTCTTGATGGGGGAAATGACAGCCACACTCAGTACTGACCTGCTGCAGTGGCCCTAAGAGGGCCTAGAACAACGTCGGCAAGGGGAAAGGCTAAGGTAAGTAATAAAGCCATGTGCGAGCAAGAAGGGAAAGTGTGCCTGGTGCCTGCATACAGGCACATCGCTGACCAGCTTTTGCTGCTCCTCCCTAAACACTGTACTACGGTGTTTCACCTCCAGGATTGCACATACTTAGGCTTCTCTTCCTTTGGCTGACCACTTCTTGGATCCCATCAGCAGCACATCCGAATTAGCCAGCTAAGAAAACATTATGAAGAGGCCTAAGGCAGGTTCTCAATGCCAAAATTCATTCTAAAAGGACAGCCATGAAGAAAGCTTAGATTTCCTTCCATACCAGGCTCTAATTACTCATTTCTACATGTATTAGGTGCAAATTAATGGTCATTTACAGAGAGATTTAAACATGACCTGCTATTGCTTTGCCTTTGCTGTCCTCTGCCCCGTCTCCCTCTCACATGCACACACACACTTTCTACTCAAGGCGGGGATCTTCTGCTGCTTGACCTGGATTTCCTTGCTGACCCTGCTCACACATACTTGGACAACCACACACACAAACGCATCCTGAGCAGGCTGCATGACTTCAAACCAAACCAACCTCTCTGACAGGAAGGTGCCTGTCCAAAGGTACCTGAAAAACAAGCCTGGGTTTTGTTCTGTTGGAAAACAACGCTTTCATGGAATTAAGGTTATTGGGAGCTATCGGGCCCACCCAACAAAGAAGATGTACAGTGCCTGGCAAACTGTCAGCACTAAAACCAATGACCATTTTTTTATACATATAAAATGATCAAACATGAGAAAATTTTAATTTTATTTCTCATGTTACAGATTTACCTCTTATCATATTTAACAACAGTAGAGAGAAAAACACTCGGGTTGATCCACATCCCCATGAAAGCCTGTCTTCAATTTCTGTGTAGATACAGGCTGCTTCTACAAAGTACCTGAAGTATTTGGAAAACAGGGTAAATGGCAGGAAAAAGAGCCTGTGAAATACTCTCAAGGAGAAAACGACTGTTTTAAAAGAGGGGAGGGAAGGAGTTTTAAGATAGAATATTTGAAAGTAGTTTTTAAAATCCCGAACGTATGTTCCTGATTTGAAAAAGGCTATCAGATGAGAAAAATCATAAAACTATCTTGGTAAGAAATCTTTTGCTCTCTACTCTCATCTCCAACAAGCTAAGCCTCCGGCAGTGGCTGAGTCTCGAGATGGTGAGACTGTTCCATTACAGTCCCTGAGTGAGACGGTAAGAGGCCTTCGGACGCCCACCCCATCCCGCTTTACTGAGGTACGCAACTTACACAAAGTTGTGTATCTTTACGGGATGTGCTAGTCAGCCTTCCGTTACTGTAACAGGTACCCGAGGTAACAACTTCTGAGGAGAAGTTGGGCTCACAGTCACAGAGATTTCAGTCCAGAATCGGTTGGCCCCACACATGGCTGTCGGGCCTGGGTGGAAGTGGCACAGGGCTGCTCTCCTCAGGCCCAAAACCAGGCCAGAAAAGCGGGGAAGAAGAAGGGGCTGTGTATACAAAGGTGGTGAAAGCACTTAAGGTCCACTCTCTTAGCGAATTTCACTATTACCTGCCCTCACCATGCTGAACCTCAGGTCCCCAGAACTTCCTTGTCTGTGGGAGTGAGGCCAAGCCCTTTGGCCAACATTTCCAGTCCCTGGCCACCACCCTTCTGCTCAAATTCCTCACACAGCAGCTGTCTTTCTGTGTCTGGTTGATTCCCCCCAGCACCACATTTTCCAGGTTCCTCCACAGTGGCGCAAACAGCAGGATTTCCTTCATTCTAAGGCTGAATAATACACATTCCCCTGTGGGCATACGTAACAATATCCCCACCCCACCGGCACCATCTATGGACATCCAGGTAGGTTCCATACTCTGGTTATCAGGGACAGCACTGCAGTGAAGTGAAGTGCTGACAGCTCCTTGACAGAGCACTTTCAATCTTTTCAATATACACCCAGCAGTGGGACTGCCGGGTCCATCCAATTTTAAATTAATTTGATAAACTCCACACTAATAAAAGGTGTGGGGTTAGAAGGAAGGCTTTGAAAATGTCCTGTTTCTCTAAGTTCACAGTTGTGCAAAGCCTGAGCAGCTGACCTGTGTGCACACTGGACGGGCCGGGACTCCCGCTCGTCATTTACATACCTGGCCCTGGGTGAGAGGACACGGAAGTGGAACATGCTTAATACGCTGGACGTAAGGACTTCTTCACTTCTGTTAAACCACCCTCATACCTCTCTTGGTGGCCAGGAAAGGCATAAATAAATTTACAACAGTGGTGAATGGTGGCTATAAATTAATATTTCTCCACAGCCAAAGAACAACCAAGGAGATGCTGGTACAATATCTAACAAAGGACTCACTGGGGCTGAGAAGCATAAGGATTATAAATAGTCCGCGGTAAAATACTTTCTGACATTCCTATTACATTAATTGAACATAATCTTATGTCAGGCAACTAACATAATAAGGCAATTAAGAGGGAGAATCATTCTCTCCACCGCGCCCTTCCTGAAACACACATCTGCGTGCTGTCCTTTCTTCGGGACACACCTCACACCCTCTCACTCCGGGCACTCAAAGTGCTGCATCAGGGTTCCCAACACTGAGGGCCACAAGCCGGTGGCTTCTCACCCCGCAACTTCTAGGCCGAGGAGCAGCGGGCACCACCCCTCCACATTCCCGCTCTGCAGCAGCACGCCGGCTGGGCTTTCGGCCATCCACTCATTTTATCTGTACTTCTTCTGCTTCTAGCTTAAGCTGGGCTGTGCCATGGAAGGTCTCAGTGACCGACACCTTGAATCTGAGCTCCATGCTTCTAACTTGTGTTTGAGAAACCGAACTCACGAACCTCGTTCATTACACAGAAATGGTTTCACAACCGAGTACCTCTCGCCTGAAAAGTTGGGGAGAAAATACAGAACTCTGCCCAAAGACACAGAAATCAATATTGAATCACTTCCCTGGCAAATCCTTAATTTATAAACACCATGGGAATTACTGCAAATTACCCCGACATTTTCACAATTCCAGTAATTATTTAATGAGGTTTCATCAGAATAAAAATTGTTGAGCATGCAAAACTTAAATTTCATTTCTCCTACTATGGATTTGCCTTTTATTACAACTGCAGTAAACAGGGATAAGCAAAACCAGGACTGATTCTGTCCTCACTTTCTGGGCAGAAACAAGGACTTTCTCAAATGCCCCTGAGCAAAAAGGAAAATAAGTAGAAAAGTGCCTCAAATCATCTCAGTGAGAAACAAATTTACTCCTAGTATAAGCATGTTTTTTTTTAAAGCTTTAAGATAAATCACATTTTCTTTTTTAGATCAGAAAATCTACCTTTATAAACAACCAAAAACCATCCTCCACCAAAAAAAAAAAGAAGTAAGTAAAAACAGCTTTCTTAGGTTTCTTTCTGTTCTACAAGGTTTCTGGATTTTCATTAAATCACAGTACTAGTGCAGTTTAATTGCAATCCCTGAGAAAAATCCAGTGGGAGGCCACAATATTAATTTTTTAACATTTCTTTGCAAAGACACATTATGGTACAAACTGAAAGACTATGATCCTGGCTCTTGAGAGACAATTATTTTGAACTGATAGTTGTATTATTTGTCACAGTTTCACACGCTATAACAATAAACATAATGTGGTTTAACCTCCCGTAGATTCAGACTAGGGCCGGTCTTTTGGTCTTATAAACCATATTATGGTTACTTTGAGAAAATTCAGGCGTGTTGTCTCATTTCAAACAAATAAGTGACTCACTCGTGAAAGCTGCAAGACTGGCTACTCTTATGTCACATGCTTGAGCATTTTGTTCAAACAAGCATGATATACAATGACTATTAATCTTTTCCAGTAGAATCACTAATAGTGTAATGGGTTGAACAAGGTCTTATTCAGAATATTCCAGACTCAAGAAAAATGCAAACTGTATTAGGAGAAAAAAGAAATCAGTCAGGCATGAACCTGTACCTGTTTTAAATATACATTTCAGCACTTAAGAAGACTGAGGCAGGAGGATCACCATGAGTTCAAGGTCAACTTAGGCTACATTAATGAGTTTAGGCCCATCTGGAATCAAAGGGAGACTTTATATCGAAAAGAGAAAAAAGAAAGAAAGAGAGAAAGAAAGAAAGAAAGAAAGAAAGAAAGAAAGAAAGAAAGAAAGAGAAAAAGAGGGAAAGAAAAAGAAAAAGAAAGAGAAAAAGAGGGAAAGAGAGAAAGGGAGGGAGGGAGGGAGGGAGGAAGGGAGGAAAGAAGGAAGGAACGGAGAGAAGAGCATGGTGGTACACCTCTGTAATCCCAGCACTCGGGAGGCTGAGGCAGGAGGATCACTGCGAGTTAGAGACCAGCCTGGGCTACAAAGTAAGCTCAAGGCCAGCCTAAACTGCACAGGGAGTCCCTGTCTCAAAAAGACAAAAACCAAACCAACAAACTAGAAGAAGAATATCACACTTTCTCATGGGGCAGAAATAACATTTTAAAAAAGAGAAAAAGAAAAAGAAAGAATTCCAATTCTTATGCATTCCTGAAATTAATATATATTGATGAAACACTTCTAGAAGGTTCAGGAAAATTTTACTCCTAGCAATGTATTTTAGGAAATAACAGTCAAATATACAAAGTACATGTGCAGATATGTTTAGAAACGCTAAGCTCATGTTTAGAAAAGCAAAGAGAAAGAAATGCCCAATAAGAAGGGAATTTGTTAAATAATGTATATTTCCCTCTAGTGGAATCACATGCAGATATTAAAATAATGCAGAATTAATTACATCAAAAGATACTACAATGAGGATACTTAAACCTAAACAAAAATGTTCATAGTTGTAAGCATTTCTTTTTCCTCTCAGGGCTATTGTATTTTCTTAAAAATATCTCTATTAAATATTTTAAAGTCTACCATGTGTGGTGACGCATATCTATAATCTCAGCACTCAGGAGCCTGAGGCAGGAGGATTGCTGTGAGTTCAAGGACAGTCTGGGCTACACGGTAAATTCAAGGGCAGCCTGCACTACATAGAATAACCCTGTCTCAAAAAACCAAGCTAACTAAATAAAAGTCTGACTTTTTCTGGATGAAGTCACACCATAACTATCTGACAAATCAGAAAACAAAGGCTAAATCGATCATGTTTGACTTCGGTGTTCCAGTTCACCGTATTTCACACCTACCATTCAGCACAAGGCTGCAACTCAGGAGACACAAATGATGTCCCCTCCACCTCTCCTGAAGCTTCTGATCAGAGGTGTCTCCCCAGGCTTCTCAGTCACTGCTTTTCTGTTTCACTTCTTTGCTAGCATCGTGGGTAAGAGTCAGGTACGAACTAGACTCTGTCCCCGACAGACACAAAGGACAAATTCTCACAGCCTAGGAGGCTGCAAACCCGGCCTCCCTGCACAGGCCAGTAGGAGCAAGTCCAAGCTTGCAAGAAGCTGGCGGTATAGTGTGGGGAAACAGGTCCCCATGCCAACAACACAAGGAGAAGGCGTAAGGCAGGCACACGCAGGGCCCTGACTGCGCTAGAGCGGGACCAGCCAGCGTCCTGAGTAGGGGACACTCAAAGGCTCAGAGATGGAGCAAGGCGCGCTGGTGGAACCTGTGATCCTAGCACTTCAGGAGGCTGAGTTTGAGCCCAGCTTGGGCCACTTAGTGACTTTGCAACATCCTATCTCAAAACAGTGCTGCAGACGCAGCTCTGTGCAAAGTCCCTGGTTCAACCCCCAGTGTAGGGAAAGAAAAAAATCAAATCAGGGATGAACAGTCTTAGCAGAGAGAAAACACAACTTTCACTGCAGTTACACATGGGAATCTGCATTAACCAGCGTCTTCCAGAGAAACAGAAGCAGCCAGACATGCAGATAGCAGGCGGACAGATCGTCATCACCTGGCTGAGCTAGAGAATGAGGATTCGTTTTAATGAACTGTCCCGTGCATTTGTTGCCACATCCAAGAGCTGCCGGGCAGAGCAGTGGCAGGAGACCAGGCTGATGTTGGGGCATGAGCCCAAAGGCAACCGGGGGCAGCGTTTCCTCCCGCTCTTTTGGGGGACCCTGTCTTTCTCTTAAGGCAGCTGACAGGGTGAAGCCATGCAGCTTTACTCAAAATGATTTAAGTGTCAGTCACATCTGGGTAGGAAAAAAAAAGCAACATCTAAACAGGTGATAGGCACAGGCAATCATCCCAGAAACCTACTCAGAAAAGTGGAGTAAGCGGGCGTGGTGACACAGGGCTGTCATCAGAGCGCTTGGGAGGCTGAGTCAGGAGGATCACTGCAAGGTCAAGGCTAGCCTGGGTTACACGGCAAGACCCTGGTACCAAAGAAAAGTGGAGTAAGACTGGGGGTGTAACTCGGTGTGGCCCTGGTTTCAACAGCCCCTCAAGCACAGAGGGAGGGGAGTAGAGGGGAAGGTAAGAGAGGAGTCTAATAAAATTAGGAGTAACTGAGCTTTCCGTCTTCTCTCATTCTGACTGTTTTCTGTCCTCCCTTTTCTCTCACAGATTCAGTGTTCATTCCCACCCCTCGGACGCTGACCCCGCTGGAAAGGAGGACTTCCGGAAACTCCTGGCTTCCGGAAACTCCTGGCTTCCGGAAACTCCCGCCACAGCAAGATTATCTCAACTTCCCAGGGGCTCTGGATCTAATCCTTTGCAGTTTTTTTTTTTTTTTTTTTTTCTTTTCTGAGCTCCCACTCTCCCCTCCGCACTTATTAAGCCCCCAGAAAAGCTCCTCTTGCCAACCAACATCCCGCAGAATAGCCTCTGACAGCTTGGAGCCGAGAAGTCCAAAAGCCAACAAAACTGTCCGACAAAACCAGTTCCCCAGCCGGTGTGGTGACGCGCGCCTGTGTTCTCAGCGCTCCAAGGCAGGAGGGTCACAAGTTCAAGCTCAGCCTGGGTGACCCGGCAACTTCGCAAGACTCGGTTTCTATATAAAGGGCCGGGGATGCGGCTCAGGGCAGGCACAGACCTGGATTCAGACCCCCACAGTGCAAAAGTAAGCAAAAAAACACCCGTTCCTTCTCCCCGGCGTTACAGTTTCTAACGCTGCGCAATCATCCTTGAGCTCACCTCCTCTCCCAACCTGCTCAGCACCGCTGGCTCAAGGCTGTCCTCTGCACCTGACCGCCGAGGCCTGATTGGCATCTTGGCTGAATGAATGGATGGATGTTGAACCCGATCATTTCCAACGCTGGTAGCTTCTATGCTAACAAGCGTCTCCTGCATTTTCCTATCGTCACCTATACAAATGGGAGCCAGACCACTTTCCCTACATCCTGATTTGTCTTTCAACTCCTGCCTCAGTTGTCTATTTCATCCGACTCGTGACTGATACTTCATCTTTTTAATGAGAGATATAATCCTATTGCTCCTTTAATTAAAACCTTTTTGCACCGTTGATTTTTATCAGCATTGGGGATGGAACCCAAGACTTTCACATCCACGCTAGGCACCCACCCCAGTGAATTAAACCGTAACACTTCTTCCTTGAGATTGAGCTCCTCCCCGGTGAAGCCCTGGGTTCTTCTGACTCAAGATATAGACGGCGGTGTTACCTAACACTTCCTGTATCTCACTGAGCACCAACTGAGCAATAGGACGCTTCATCGGCAAGGACACCCAGGAAAGAAAGAATCACGAGCTCGTGACTTTCAGGTGCTCTAGGAAAGGTAGGTACACGAGGCCGAGGGAATGCACGGACAAGGGATGAGGGTTCAGGGAATCCGAGAGCATTCACGACTTGGCCCCAGTGCCACTACCTTGATAGAGGCTGAAACAGGAAGGCTGATGACACATGTCTGTCATCACAGCACTTGGGAGGCTGACGCAGGAGGATCTCTGCAAGTTCAAGGCAAGCCTGGGCTACATAGTGAGTTCAAAGTCAGCCTGAACTATATATAGCAAGACCTTGTCCCAAAAAAATAAAAAAGAAACAGGTTAGGGTAACCAGACTGACAAACCGGTTTTAAACAGTCAAAACTCCCAGCAATTATGACCTGGGGGCGGGGTGTCAATGAAGAATCAAACATGCTTATTTAACTAAAGGTTCACAAAAGTAATCTACCAGAACTAAACACAATTTGAAATTTGCATCCTGGGGCTAGGAATACAGCTCAGCAATAAATCACAAGTGTGAGGTCCTGTGTTTGAGTATCAACACAAGGGGGGGGAATCACATCTAATGTAGTTTTCTGGTTATAAACTAAAAAGGTAAACTGCTAGTGACACACATACATACACAGATACCCAGAGACTGATATATCCAGATAAAGATCACCCTTCAAATTAATGATCTGAAGATATTTATCATAGCAATAGATCTAGAAACTCTTACTCTGTGCCACAATTAGAATTTCTGAAGAGTTTCCGAACACAGATGTTGTCATAGAACTGTCAGCTGCTCCAAAATGAATCTACCCTCTTGAAAGAATCACCATACAGTAATGCTAGATATTAAAAAGAACGTGCTCCTCCAGGAATAGTGGCACACCCCTGTAATACTAGCACTCGGGAAGCTGAGGCAGGAGGATTGCCCTGAGTTTCAGGCCAGCCTGGGCTACATAGTGAGTTCAAGGCCAGCCTGAGATACATAGCGCAACCCTGTCTCAAAAAAAAAAAAAAAAAAATGTACCAAGCCAGGCAGGGTAGCACATGCCTTCAAATCACAAAACTGGGAAAGCTAAGACAGAAGGACCTTGAGTTCAAGGCCAACATGGGCCACCCAGCGAGACCCTGAAAGAAAAAATGAAGAACTATTAGACAACGGAATGTATCGAAGGGTGTTCACTGCACCGTGATTTGCAATGGTCAAAATGGAAAAATAGCCCAATGTTCACCAGCAGAAAGGTGATTAAAGAAATACAGTGGGAAACTGGAAATCACAGAGGGAAGCGTGAATTTTTAATGACGTGGGAGCTAGGAAACCTGTTGTTAGGAGGAGGACAAAACTCAGGCCGCAGTTTCTGTCTAACGTGATCCCTATGGCTTTTGGAAAGAGAGAAACACATGCAGGCGCGTCGCCATGCGGCAGGGAGGTGACACACGTGAGGATGGTGCCTCGGCGCCAGCTCCAAGACAGGACTGGGGCCGCGCAGTGAGGGAGCGGAGCCCTGTGACACTGGAAGCTTCTCGGCGGGAATTCAGTCACACAACTAACAAACCAAAAACATGCTTTGCACACATACTAACAGATTCCAGATTCGCTGTTTTTAAAACTCCAGCCATGTTTTTAGCAACACATGGTCTCTCGCCTCGTCGTGGCTATTACGGGAAGAATGCTTTCCCTGAAATGCACAGGGTGATACCCTCGCCCGGTTCTGCAATGTCAAATTGCATCTCTCCATCTGCAACTAGTAGCATTCTGTGATCCGGGCAGTAATGGGGTCCTCAGTTCTATGGCTGAGGTCCCTTTTATAAGGGCATCCCTCAGTGCGGGCAAAGAGGCAGAACTGTAACCCCAGGCAGAGCTCCAAGTCCCGGGACCGGCAGGCGAAGCCCCATTTCTGAATTTAATTAATAACACAAGCAAGCAACAAAAAAACAAAGCAGAATTTTACAATGCTTATTCCTGGCCTGTTTCAGAGTTCAAAGTCCAGTAACAATGGACATCAATTCTTTAGGAAAAGCGTTTTGCTAGGACAGAGAAAAAAAGATTTAGACTGCCATATAATAATATATTTCTTACAGAAATTAAAGAATATTTCTTTCTACACTCAGTAGGAGGTAAAAAGAAGAAAAAAATTTTTAATGAAGCAACTCCTGGCATTTTTGAGGCAGCCTAAAGTTACCAGAATGCTTCAACACTAAGAATTGCCAGGCGTAGTGGCACACACTTGTAATCCCAGCACTTGGGAGGCTGAGGCAGGAGAATGGTTGCAAGTTTGAGACCAGCCTGGGCTACAAAGTGAGCTCAAGGCCAGGCTGAACTGCACAGTGAGACCCTGTCTCAGAAAGATAAAAAAAGAAAAGTAAAACACTAAGAATTGCTTTCTAGTCTACACCAAAACTTTAGCTTTTCCTATGTAATGTCGTAATCTGAGGCAATGCAAAAATCACGTGAGCCAAGCTTCTGTTCTGCTGTATAGAAAACAAGCAGGACAGGGGGACCGACCATCAGTCAGCACAACGCAATTTTGCTGAGAAAGGACTCGGGGGAACACACACTTGAGATGTTATTGTAAAGAGTGAAAGGAAGGCGGATAAAATGTCAGCGTTTGTTCAACCACAACGTTTTCAGTTCTCTTCTAGGATTTCATTCACTCACCAAATTCCAAGTAAGTCCAAACGTGAGCAGCTAACAGAGAGTTTCAGGCCCTTCAGCTGCCTGCCCAAGGAACGTACCTGCATTTCACTGCGGCTCTCCCCTCCCAGAAGGGAAATAGCAACTGAGGTACTGAAAGTTAGGCAACAGCCTTGATTTTCAAATTGCTCCATGACATGCCTACTGCTCAGAATGGTTATCTCTGGGAATTAGGACTACGGAGAAAGTTTACTACTTATGAAGTCCTATAATTTTAACAGTTCATATTTTTTTTTCTTTTCTTGAGTCAGGGGCTCACTATGTAGCTCAGGCTGGCCTTAAACTCACAGCGATCCTCCTGCCTCAGCCTCCCTAGTGCTGGGATTACAGGCATGCACCACCACACCCAATCTTAACAGTTCATATTTAACTCTTTGTTTTAAATCAGAAAAAAAAATTCTAGTATCTTAGTTACAGACTGTGATAAACTTAGCATCACTCAGAAACTACTCGTTTTATTTATTTTTTTTACAAGGTCTTACTACACAGTTTAGGCTTGTCTTGAACTCACTATAGAGCCCAGATTGGCTTCAAACTTGCAGCAGTCCTCTTGCCTGAGCCTCCCAAGTGCTGGGTCCACATCTGGCAAGAACTCATTTTAATGGACGCTGATACTCAACTGCAAACCAGCAGGGACAGTCTCTCCCCTGAGCAAGACCCCAGGAAAATACAGCTTTTTATTACTCCAAATGGGAAAAAGTCAGCTGCAACCATGACAACCACGATATGTGCTGTTCAGAAGCATCACAATGCTCACAGCTGGTGGGAAGAAAAGGAACAAATTCTTTTGCCTCCGGATTTTGGAGCTGACGCCACCTCACCCACCTGTGTTTTAAATGAGACTGAGGCTGATTGAGGTGACGCAACTTGCCCAAGAGTCATAGTACCAAACCCTGGAGCCTAAAATCTTCAAATTCCCAGCAGTCAACTGTGCCCACAGGCACAGTTGCGGGTCTGCGCCTGTGTGGTCGTGAGTGTGCGGTTCACACAGGAGGCTCAAGGCTCACAGAGCCTTCAGTGCTGGGGAGGAGACCCCATCCCACACTGGGTCTGTCTCCAGCCTGAGGAGTCCTGGGAGGCCCCGGGAGTTTAGCTGGACCCCAAACATCTCCTGATTATTGTTACCCACGTAGAAAATGAGCAGCCGGCCAGTGTAGGCCACAGCTAGCCGGAAAAAGTGGGAAAGAGATGACCAGGCCTCGGAGTTACAGAGACCACTTCAGATGCAGAGGGGAGAAGCAGTCACCCCGGGGCAGCCCCAGCACGGGGCGCTGCGGACACCCAGCGTGTGCTCAGTCACCCACCCCCGCCTGGGAAGCCCTGAGCAGCCTGAGCAGGCGCCAGTCTGTGCCACCGATTGCTGATCTAGTTGTTTATCAGCCTCAGCGCGACAGAAACAGCAATGTGGAGATATGCTACTGAGAAACAGAGGGAGGTCAGGGCTCACTTGCTATGATTGGAAATAACGAAAACTGGCCATAGTGGCCCACGCATGCAATCTCAGCTACTCGGAAGGCAGAAGCAGGAGGAGCACAAGGTTTCTCATCTTGGGAAACTCAGCTTGAAAATGTCTCAGAAGAAAAATGTATGTCTATATTTTTTTTAATAAAAATATATAAAAATTTTGAGACAGGGTCTTGCTATGTAGTTCAGGCTGGTCTTGAACTCACTATGTAGCCCAGGCTGGCTTCAAACTCACAGAGAACCTCCTGCCTCAGCCTCTCAAACACTGGGATTGCAGGCATACACCACCACGCCCAGCATCAAAACACTGTAAAATAAAGTTTAAAAGGCTGGTGTGTAACAAGGAGACGGAAAAGGAGGAGGGAGGAGAGAGAGAGAGAAAGAGGTGGTAGTGTGATGACCTGGCAGATCTGCCACGACCAAGCCAGGTACCAGCTCCAAAGCCCTGGGTACAAGTCTGTCCTACCCAGAAGACACCTGCAGACCACAGGAAAGCACACAGTAGAGAACCTGCACCCCGCTGCCAGCTCTCCTTCTAGGACCAGGAAAGGTGTCTAGTGTAGTTGAGAGTAAATCCAGTGTTAATCCTAGCACTTGGGAGGCTGAGGCAGGACCACTTAGAGTTCAAGGCCAATGTGGATCACAGATGAAAACACTGTCTCAAAAACAAACCAACCAGAGTGGGTCTGGACTCCATAAGGCAGGCGGGGTCCACCCAGCCCTGTGTGTTCTGCAGCTGTGGCTGCTCCCAGATCAGAAGCTCTGGGCCTTGGAGGACAGCGACAGAGCTGGCCAGGAAAGCGCTTCACCAGTCACTCTGTCCTCAGTGGGGGAAGGGCCTAGCAGGCGGGGAGCTAACACCCCATGCACTGGAGGTGGACTAGGGTTCTGCAGTTGGCTCTCGGCTCTTTCTCTAGTGGGAAATTGCATCTGTTGAGCTGACTGCTGGTTTGTATCATGTAGGTAAGAGTCTCAAGGAGGACCAAGGCACCAAGACCCTAGGCAGAGGCAGGAAGACTGCAAGTCCAGAAGACCTGGGAGACACTGTCTACGAATAGAGCGAGCACTCTCAGAGGTAGAGACCGGAGGATTGCAACTTCAAGCACAGCCTAATAAAACATATAAAAAGGCTCTGGGGATGTTGCTTAGTGCAACATTCAATCCCCAGCAAACACACACACACACACACACACACACACACACACACAATCTTGATGGACCAGGTATACAGTGGATGAGTATGGATAAAGTGAATGAACATATTCTAAATAGAAGAAATTTCTTTGTTAATTAATCTGATCATTCCACAATATATACATGCATCCAAATACCACCCTGTACTCCACATTGTGTATCATTACCATTTGGCAACTGAAAATAAAATAAAGCTTAAAAAAAAAACTTGTTGAAAAAAACCATTCACTGCCTGGGTATCTAGAAGGGCAAGCAAGGCAAATAAGTTAAAGCTGATCCTTAAAATGACTAGGCCAAGTGTGGTGGTACACACCTACAATGCCAGCTGCACAAGACTGCCTCCAGCTTAGGCAGGAGGGTCAAGAGTTCCAGGCTAACCTAGACTAGCTGAGGTATTGTCTCAAAATAAAAAAAAAAAAATGTTTTAAATTATAAAAATAAATTATTAAGATGCAATATGTGCACCAATCCCTGAAGATGAACTCATGATGCACTACAAATACATACTAATAATTTTAAAGGAGTAAACTAAAAGAGATGGTAGGCAAAAAAACATGTGTGAACAAACATCAAGTTAGGAATAAAGGTTTCAGATTTCCCAGGATTATTAAATGCCATATGTAAGGACTTTATTCTAGGTGAGCACTATCTTAAAGGAATGTAGAAATGTAACTTGAAGGTTCCTAACAGACAGAAACATTAAATGTTTAAAGAAATGGAAACTCTGACTCCCCTAATGTGATCATTACATATGGTATAATGTTTCAGATTATCACACTATATCCCACAAATATCAAATTATTATGTCAGTACTGTAAAAATAGTTTTTTAAAATTCTCAATAGTTTTTAAAAATTTTACACCTTTAGAAGAATGGCCATACCCCTAACAGAACAGAGAAGGCAAGGGAGGCGTGGGGGAAATGCATTCAGTTTAAGAAGATGAAAAACCAGAGATAAAAAGTGTCCCTAGGTATACTGTTAAAGGTGAAGGAGACTTAAGACCCACTAATAGCCAGGCATGGGGGACACACTTGTAATCCCAGCGCTCTGGGAGGCTAAGGCAGGAGCTTCAGGAGTTGGAGGCCAGCCTGGGCACCTCAGTGACTTAGTGAGGCCCTGTCTCAAAATTTAAAAAAGAAACGGGAGTGAGGGGCTGGAGGTGTAGTTCCATGTGAAAGCCCTGGGTTCCATCCTTGGCACCACCAAAAACAATATTAATATTCTCAAAGAGCTAGCAAAAGACAAGAACTAAAAGCAATTTGTTTTATAAAAGAATACTTGAACTAAAAATACTAATACTAAAAATAGTAATAATGGGAGCTTTGCAAATTAAAAACCTGATAACAGAAACGTTCAGTAGAAGAGCTGGAAGAGAGAGAAAAAAAGAAATGTGCCAAAAGTAAAACAAAAAGGCAGTAAGATGTAAAAACAGAAAAAATTAGGGCTGGGGAAATAGCTCAGTGGTACAAGTGCCTGCCTGGCAAGCACAAGGTCCTGAGTTTGATCCCCAGTACAACAAAAGAAAAAAAAAAAAAAAGGTTCAAATCCTTGGGCTGGGGATATAGCTCAGCAGCACAAGTGCCTGCCTGGCAAGCACAAGTTCGTGAGTTCGATTCCCAGTTTAACTCCTGGTCCAAAAAAAAAAAAAAAAAAAAAACAGAGGAAAAAATTAGAGGATTCATCTACAAGATCTAAGGCCTGCTACCAGACATGGTGGTGCACACCTGCAATCCCAGCACTTGGGAGGCTGAGGCAGGAGGATTGCTGTGAGTTTAAGGCCAGCCTGAAATACATAGTGAGACTCTGTTTCAGAAAAAAAAAAAAAATCAGCCAAATTTTAAAAGACTACCACAACCATAGGGCCTGGCCCAGTGGCTCAGGTCCATGGCCACGAAGTCAGTTTGTTCTTGGAGAGAAAGTGTACAAAGCCTGAAATGAATCACTACCAGTGTTCCACCTTTGATGACTGTTACTTCAAAGGATGCAGCACCTAGTAAGCAAAATAGGATTTTATCACTTTGACCTCCCTAGGACTTTCCTTCCCCTTCCTAATTATTCCCCCGACCACCATCATGAAAGTCTGACTTCTAGAAACTGAATTATTAAATTATTTTCTGCAAGCCAGGAAAATTAATTGAAAACCACACTATATTAAAATAGAATTTTATGTGGGGGGATACCGGGGATTGAACTCTGGACCTCATGCTTGCTAGGCCACTGCTCTATGACTGACTGAGCAACCCCCAGCCCTCACAGTAGATTAAAAAGACTATTTGGCTTGGTCTCATCAACACAACCACCTGAATGGTGAGGCAGTCTAGTTCTAACACACAATGGGGCACAAGAGAACTATCTGAGCAAAAGGACTTAGGACTTAACAGGAAATTCAGAACTCTTTCCAATTCCTTCTGAAATAGATCTACACACGGGCTCAATTCTTTTTTTTTTTTTTTTTTTTTTTTTTGAGACAGGGTCTTAGGCCGGGGATATAGCTCAGTGGCACGAGTGCCTGCCTGGCAAGTGCAAGGTCCTGAGTTCAATTCCCGGTACAAAAGAAAAAGAGAGACAGGGTCTCACTATGCAGTTCAGGCTGGCCTTGAGCTCACTTTGTAGCCCAGGCTGGTCTCAAACTCGCAATGATCCTCCTGCCTCAGCCTCCTGAGTGCTGGGATTACAGGCATGCGCCACCATGCTGGGCTCACTGGCTCAATTTAAAGTACTATATGACAACTCTAAAATATGAGATACAGCCCTTTTCAGGAAGTTCATACCGTAAAAATGTTTCTACAGTATTCCTATCATCTCCATCCTCCATTAACTTCAATGGCAAGGAAGAAAAATGAACAATCAGCTAAAATTCCAGCAACTTGGAATCCAGTAACTCAACTGGAAAGTCCCTGTACAAACTGTGATATTTTCTAATTATTCTTAGTATTAACGTTTAGCTATTCATATGTTTTCAGTGAGAAAATCTGAAGAATTTGCAAAGTGATATCCCAAGGGGGAGGTATTTAACTGGGGAAAAAAAAAAACGCAAAGACGTATTTTGTCCTGACCTGTTAAGACAGACACTTACATCGCTAAGATTTAAGTGACTGGAACAGTTTCCCAGACTCAGGATTTTTTTTAACCTCTTCTTCCCTTTCTCCCTTCCTTCATTTTTATAGCTACCAAAAAACTAAAATAAAATAAAATAAGAGCTGTCAAGCTCCATTTCTGGCTAAAGGAATGGGGAAGCCCAGCCCCATATAACACAATAACAGCACAGAGCTAAAAACTCTTCACTAAGTGTTTTTCAAGTTAAAAAACAGAAGTTCATTTTCACTGTGGAAGTGGAACTTGAAAGAAAATCGTGACCTCCCAGAATCTGATTCCTGCTGAGGAACTCGCTCACAAACATAAATTGTTAAGACAGGGCCACTTGGGGAAACGGTTTTCAAGTCATGCTTGACATGGAGCTACATGGGACTTGACAGGAATTTTGTTTAACAAGCTCAACATGATTTAAAAACATGTACTTTACCCAAAGTTTGTTGGATTCTATAAACAATTCAGATCATTTTACAAAGAACATACAGTGGAGGTGGGAAGGATCTGTAATGCTTTGCATATCGCTTGTGAAATCAATCAAAAGCTCGCACATACATGCACATACACAAGCACACAGAATCTCCGAGCAGAGATCGTATGTAATACACACATATAAAAAGAGAGAGAGAGAGAGAGAAAAACCCCTACATACACAAGCACACAGAATCTCCGAGCAGAGATCGTATGTAATACACACATATAAAATGGAATGAATATTTTCTTGTATTTTATCCGTAAATAAAAGTGGGTTTATAGACATTAAACTACAGACTGTATGGTACAGTCTCTGGTATGGTCTTCAAAATAAGGGTAAAACTATTTACCTGTGAAAATAATCATTTCCAGCAACAGAGATAGGTAAGAAAGAAAAAGCAAACAACATTTAAATGGGCTTTATGAACTGGTAAAACTGCTGGCCTTGATCCATTTAAAATCCCGAGGAAAGCTTAAAAGAGGCACTGCAAGTGGCCCTTCAGACAAACACTCTTCGAGCTGCCAGCTGCCAGGAGCTAGGGTCCCACACATACCTGGGGCTGTCACCCGTCCTGAAGGGAACTCCCCGGCCCCCTACTTCAAGGCTTCTTGCCCACACATCTTATATCGTAGCATAAAGCCCCACCACTCCCTTGGATATTATGGATAGAAAGGAACGCAAGACCTGGTCCAAACCATGCCCATGACAGACACGACCAGGGTCTCACAGCTCAGGGAAAAAGGGCTGCAAGGGGCGGGAACACGCCACACTCACACCCTGACTGTCATTTACTACTATTGTTGTTGTTGTCATTTTCCCACAGCAAATTCTTACCTGATCCTTAGGTTGTATTTCAGGTTGAACAGGCTCAGGGGCTGCCCTGGGCCTGGTTACGCTTTGGAAACACAGTTCATAGGAGGAAATGTATGATGAACCCAAAACAACTTACAAATTAACTTTTGTAACCTGACAGGTTTCTACATTCGAGATTACCTGCATGGAATAAAACCAATTCGCTGATACTCAACCAGCCAAACTCCTCACCAACTTAATTGTACCTGACCTCAATTTGAAAAGAGGAAAAAAGACATCAAACTCGTATCAGACATGTAATCAAAACACCATTTTTAGGGAACACCCTGCACCACTGTGATCCAATATTCTGTACCTTCAGAATTAAATTACTGTCTTACCCAAAACTATGATCCTAGCGGCTGGGGATTTAGCTCAGCGGCACAGCACCTGCCTGGCCAGCGCAAGGTCGTGAGTTCGGTTCCCAGTACCAGAAAAAAAAAAAAAAAAAAAATTTTTAAAACTATGATCCAAAAGCCCAGAAATAGCCCAATTATCACACTGGCCATCAGCTCTCTAGAAACTCATTAACAAGAACAAAGCACACACCAGAAAATGTTATACTCCTAAGATCCAATAAAATATTCAAGTCTCATCCATCCTTTCAATCTACTATTTAGTCCAATCTTTCCATTATCTTAACTTTATTTATATTTCGATCTTAAAATACACTCAGAAAAAACCTAAAAAATACACTAACGAACAGTAAGGTACAGGTTTTTTTTTTTTTTAAGGTGCCAGGAATTGAACTCAGGGCCTTGTGCTTGCCAACAGGCGCTGCAGCACTGAGCTATAACCTCAGCCCAATGCAGTTCAAAGTACCAGCTAATATTTTATTCTGGGTCAGGCACTGCTCTGTATGTTTGACTTTATCACCACAACCACCACTGCAGTATTAGTGAAAGGCATATTTTCCTAAGGAGAAAATTTAAGCACAGAGAGGTTGAGTAATTTATTCAGTCACTAGCTACTTATAACTCTTGTTTCTTAACCACTATGTTCTGCTATTTTTTATGAAACTGTTCGCTATCATTACTTCTCTGAATTACTGTGAATTATACCACACTAACAAGTAACTTATGGATAGATTACGTAAATAAAAATGAACTGGAGCCAGATGTGGTGCTGCATGCCTCTAATTCCAGTACTCAGGAGGCTGAGGCAGGAGGATTGCCGTGAGCTCGAGGCCAACCTGGGCTACATGAGCAAGTTCAAGGCCAGTCTGCACTACACAGTGAGACCCTGTCTCAAAAAATAAAATAAAATGCATCCTTACATCTGGTAATCTGACCAACTCCAATGAAGATAAAAATACGTACTATAACAACTACTGTTAATCCCTATCATTTTGTTCTGAAAACTTGTATCATTCTTATCGTGTTTGCTTTGTTTTGTTTTTGTCCATGTTGCTGGCATTTTGCTATTGTTCTTTTAATTCTCTTTAAAACAGCAGGGCCTGGTGACGCACAGATCTGATGCACAGATCGCTGCAAGTTCGAGACCAGCCTGGGCTACAAAGTGAGTTCAAGGCCGGCCTGAACTGCACAGTGAGACCCTGACTCAAAAAGACAAAACCAAATAAATAAATAATTCTCTTTAAAATAAAAAAATTAAAATAAAATTAAGTAAACTGGAAAGCTGAGGTATACTGGGTTAAATTAAAACAGGATACCACCCTAAGCAACGAAGCACCAACTACTCAGTGAAAGCATGCTCGCAACATTTTTTCTCACGTTTATTCAAATATGTGTATTTCAGCCACAAGTAAAATTTCCCATTTCTACCCCAAGTTTTACTAGTTGCGTTTTTTGGATGCGCTCTCTCTCTTTCTCTTTCTCTCTCTCTCAGAAATCCCCAGCCAGGGGTTTATATCATTCATATTCAGAAGGAGTAAGCCTCTCTCCTCAGACTGTGTTTGGAAAGTGTCCCTCCCCTGTGGTGGCACTGGGACACCTCCTGCTCCCTGGACGCTGCTGGAAGCTCCCGGCAAAGGGGACATCGGTGAGGTGGCCCTTCGCCCAAGCCGTGGCCAACAGCGAGGCCGCTCTCAAAGCCGGGGTCTCACTGCAGCGTGACAATGAAGCTGTACCTCGTGCCCGGCCAGGGCAGCCTCACACAGCCCCTGGGAACCAGGCCTGGCATCTGCCGCCACTGCCGTGCACGGGCACACGCACTAAGGCCTCCACATTCAGCCTCTGACCCCGGGTCGGAGGAGTCAGAACCTGTGGGCAGCCGCTGTCCAAGCCCAGCGCGCTGGAAGAAGCCGAGGCCTGCGGAGCCCTGCCCTGGGCACCCACTGAGCAGGTCTGCAGGGACCAGGGCTTTACGTTTCTGCCAGGGCCCTGCCAAGGTGGATGAAGCCAGTTCCACATGGATTTAAGGGAAGGGCTATGGGTCACCATGCTCTGGGTTGGGGCCTCTGCTGAGCTCCTGCAGTTGCAGGCTTTCCGGGGTGAGAGGGTGCAGCGGCTCCGGGCCGCCTCTCACCCTCCACGCCCAGCACGCGGAGCTCCCCCTTCCCCTGAGGCCGGCTTTGCGACAGCCTCCTGCACAGTCCCTCCCGGGATCTACACACAGCCAGTCGGGGAGCGGGAAAAGAGAAGAGAACTTGCTCACAGACTACTAAATAAAAACAAGCCCGGAGTTGAATCTGTTCCTCTGCCCAGTCTTCTGACACTGATCTCCAATGCCTGGCAAAAGAAAAGAGGCCGAGAAGGGCGGCCGGCACTGACAAAGGGACTCTGTATTTAGAGATGAGAGTATCTTTCACCAGCCAGGCTCGAGCCCAGACAAACTTTATTAATCCTCAAACCTTATTAATTAAAATTCACAATAGCATTGTCCCATGGGCCACCCATTAGCAGCCATGAAGAATATGCCATTGGGCTAGCGGCACAATACTTTTTCTCCCACTGTGTTTTGTTTTGCTGTTTTGTTCTATTCTGTTTTGAAGACGGGATCTCGCCGTGTCCTTCAGTCTGACTGGATGCAGAGTCCCAGGGGAATCGGCCTCAACCTCCCAAGGAGCTGGGACTTCAGACGCCCGCCACCAAGTCTGCCTTCCCTTGTAAATAACCACAATAATACGGAAAAGGCCTAGCCAAATTCAGAAATGCTTCAGTGTTGAACCTGAAAGTTCAGAGAACACTTTTAATACACATCTACAATGTAGTAAACCTCCACATTTATGGGTTCAACCAACCCCATGGAAAATTTTCTGGAGAAAGTGAGTTGTTTTATGCAAGAGATTTGAGCACCTGCAGATTCTGGTCTCCAACAGGTTTCCTAGACCCAGGCTCTGACAAATTGTAGTGCAAACTGCAGCCCAGGAAGCGTCTGACGCACCGCGGAGGCAGGAGGATGCACCTCGCTGTATATGTCTCTACCACTTACCAGCTATGGACAAACTGTTTTACCGCTCTGCGCCACTGTCTCCTTGTGAGTAAAACAGTGGCGATAACAGTCCTTTCCCGTACAGCAGTTACGAGGGTTAAATGCAGTGTGAATATTCTGCACCTTCCTGGTGCTTATCTTTAGCCGGATCCAGGGCACTGGACAAGTACCCAACAGGACGAGTATCAAACAAATGCTTTTGGCTGGAAAGGGCAGCAAGTCACGCGGGTGCAGTTGGTACTGACACATTCCAGCACCACACAGCCAGCAGCAGGACAAATTTTTCACATCAAAATGTGACAAGTACCAATGTCGACGGGTTTCAAAGCAGTCAAGTAGCAAGGTATGACTACAGTGTGTTAGCTAGCGATAAAAGGTATTTCAGAAATGGTAACACAAATTATTACTATTAAGCAGTCCTTGCAATTTGCAAACGTATTTAGATTACAATAAAGGGATTAGCCAGGCATGGTGGCGCGTGCCTGTAATCCTGGCACTCAGGAGGCTGATGCAGGAGGATCACTGTGAGTTCGAGGCCAGCCTGGGCTACCCAGTGAGTTCAAGGTCAGTCTGGACTACATAGCAAGACCCTGTCTACGTAAAAAAAGTATTAAGGGCACTCACAGACAGGCCTCTCATCCATCACACACCTTGTCGCATGCCACCTTCTATCCCTTATGTATTTTTCAATTAAACTATCCCACATTTAAAATAAGAAGATATCTAAGATTACTCCTCATCTTACCACAGAACAGGACCCAAAGTTAAGCCGAGTGTGGCAGTACATGCTTATCTATATAATCCCGGCACTCTGGGAGACCGAGGCAGGAGGATGGCAAATTCAAGACTTAGCAAGACCCTGTCTCAAAATAAAGAAACACAAAGTGTTGAAATGTAGCTCACATCAAAGGCCCTGCGTTCAATACCCCATGCTGCAAAAATAAAAAAGACATAGTCAACAGCCTGTGCTTACAAATCTTCTCTAGCTAAATCTAAACAGACTTCATATGTTGCACAAGCAGGCACCTACTAGAAACAGGTGTTTGATTGCCAGTTTGCCAAAGGGGAAAAGGAAATGTTTGTTTTTGTTTTTGCAGTGCTAGGGCTCCTATCCCTGGCCTCGAGCACAGTAGATAATCACTACACGCTGAGCTATATCCTTGGTTTATTCACTTCTTAAGTGGAAAAAAAGAAGTTCAGAGAAAAAGAATCAGCGTCACATTTTATTAGTACAACACGCTCAACCAAACAGACAGCGAGGGAGGAGGAGACAACCGCCCTGACTCAAGGGTCTGGTACACAGAAGCATTCTCGGGGCGAACAGTCATGCATAAAAAGCACAGTGAAGTTTTCCAGAAGATGGTGGTGACTTCCTAGACTTAGCAACAACTTCACTACCTGCTAGAACTCCTGTGTCTGCTTCTAGATCTGACATGATTACAATTTAAAGGTTCACGGAGAACTAAATCAGACAGAAAGCTCAAGGAAGTGTCAGAAGATGAGCAAGCTCCTGTCCACTGGATAAGGCCTGTGTGCACACACCGGCTCTGGGATCATCAAAAGGCCAAAGCAAGCTGCAGAGAGCACCCGAGAGAGGCACCCCAGCATCTCTCCTTTTCACCCAGCCTCTGGAGGTTTATGACAGGCGGGAAGCTGTCACAAGAAAACTATGACTCAATCAAGATGCAGAACTGTAGACAGAGAAGGATGCTCCATTTGATAGAAATGCAAAAAAAAAAAAAAGAAAGGAAGCCGGGCATGGTGGTGCACATGTGTAATCCTAGCCTTCAGGAGGCTGAAGCAGGAGGATCACTGCAAGTTTGAGGCCAGCATGGGATACATAGTGAGACCCTGTCTCAAAAAAAAAAAAAAAAAAAATGCAATCAATTGGACCGGGGCGCAGCTCAGAGGTGAGGTGCTTGCTCCGCTGGTATGGGGCTCAGGTACAACCCCAGCACTGCACAAAACAAGAAAAAATGGCTCTGCTTAGACACAGACAAATCCTAACACCAGCTATCTAAGCAAAAAAGAGTGACAGTTCTTGTGATTTTTTTTCTTCTTCCTATTTTCTGCACTTTACAGATTTGAACTTTGAGTTGAATATACATTAAATTTTAAAATCATAAAAATTTTTAATTTGCTTTCTGCAGTCCTGGGGATCAGATTCAAGGTCTGGCACAGTCTAGGCCAGTGTTCCACCCCTGAGCTACCCCCCTCCAAGCCCCCAGAATCGGAAACATGTTATGGCATTCTTGGTAAGACTAAAAGCTTTTTAAGTTTACTTTCAGCTGTATAATAAATATTGTGAAATAGGAGGAAAATGTTCCAATGGGAAGGATGGGAAGGGAGCAAGGGAGAGGGGTAAAGGAAGAAGGAAAAAGAAAAAAATGAGAAAAGGGAACAACGGAAACAAAATTTTGTAAATAAGGAGGGGAAGAGGGGTTGAAGGGAGGGGAGGAAAATGGGGAAAAAAGACGAATCAAAATATATCATCTACAGGTACAAATTCCCTACGATGAATATGACTGTATGTACACCCAAAATGCACCTATAAACTTAATTAATAAAAAAACTGTTTGCTACATAAAACTTAACACGGTAGACTGTGCAATCCAGTGGCTATGGCTCTGCGTCTCCGCTGGTGGAGGATGCTTTCGTTCACCACTTCTGCACTAATTCAGCACAAACTTCCGACGGCCTGGGAAAAACAAGTCCAGCGACCACAGCTGCTCCATTCTTTCAATATTCGTCATTGTGCATCTCTCACAGTGCTACCTGGCTCGCTGCAGTCAGGTAGTTACCATCAGCCCAAACATTAAACAGACCAAGCTGAGCTCGAGACCAGGTGCGTTTATTTAGGAAACTCTATGGCACCCTCTTGGAGTAAAACGCACTGCACCAAAATCCAAATGAAGTCTTCCCCCACTATGACCCCCTCCCAAGTTAGGAAATACTTCACATACAGCCTCTGGCTATCCAGACAAAGCAAAGTAAAAATTACCCATTTTTAAATATACTCCTCTGCGTTGTTACTGATATTTAATAGAAGTCCCTCCTCTATTTTTCTTTCTTTTTATTTCCTCCACCCCAACTCTCTGTTTTTTGAGACAAGGTCTTGCTTTGTAGCCCAGACTGGCCTCAACCTAGAGATCCTCATGCCTCAGCCTCCCAAGTGCATCACGATGGCTGGCAGTTCCCTTTTTAAAACAGAAAAAGCTTGTCCATCTCTTGGGAAGCGCATTTGAAATGCACCTTTAAAAAAATCAAAACATAGACAATAAAAGAATTTTAATAGTTTAATAATCTATCTTAACATTACGTTAGTTTTTTTTTTTTTTGGTACTGGGAATCGAACTCATGACCTCACGTTTGCCATGTAGGCGCTGTGCCACTGAGCTGTATCTCCAGCCCTACGTTAATGTTAAATAATCTTTTTTTCCCAAGTCAGTGGTCTCCTCCAACAACAACAAAAGTAACTGAGATTTCACAAATTAAAAAAAAGAAACCAGCCGAAAAGACACGCAGAACAATAAGGAAAATAACGCTACCCAGGGTTACATATGTGAGGGAAGAGCAGCAGGACAACGCAGACCCGATGTACACGGAAAAGGGAGGGGCAGAAACACGGATGAAAGCTTCCGCGTTTGCACCAAGAAACCTGGGAAGAACACAAGTCGGGTTGTGGTGGGGCGGGAGGGCCCCAGCAGAAGCACAGCAGATGCAGGAGCCAGGCGCCTCATTGCATGTTTTTTAGAGAGAGATACATTTTTAGCAACGTCACTGTGTTGTCTATTCAATAAAGCAGCTGCAAGTTTCTGCTAAGATTATTGGAGCTTCAGCCATTCATCCACCAAGCGAAGCCCCACGAAAAGAGGAAGGGAAGAAGAACCTACACCACCTGGAGCCCTGAGAGCCCACCGGCCAGCCAATGAGCACTGTTGGGGTGTCCTGAGAGAGGCCGGCTGCTTCCCATCTAGACGGGGTCCCAGCAGCCAGACCACCGGCCGGGGAGCAGGGTACCTCATAAGCAGCTCTCAGATGCCGAGCAGCCAGGCATAATCTGATTATACACAGCACAGACCTGCTTAATTCAATTTCCTCCACTGCCCATCACGGCCCCCGTGCCCCAGAATGTCCTATCGGATGCCCAACGCTGCCCCATAGAAAGCTGCGCATTTGCCCGGGCGGCTGCAATTTGAATCAGCTGGTTACTACCCAATCCGCCGTTGTTACTGCTAACGCCTGTACTCAGGTTTAATCAGAAGAGGGAGAGAGGAGAGTATAATAAAGCTCTTCCCTGCAAGAACGAGCTGAGACAGTTGCCTGCCCTTTCAAAGAGAGGTGTGGCTTTTTCTACACGGGTAGAAATTACTTGAGTGAAAAAGAAGAGTAAGTTAAAATAAAGCAGGACTAACAGGAGGAAACTGCCACCATTTGGGAGAGGGGAGTGGACCTTACCCTTTTAGGGTTTCTCTTTTTTTAAAAAAAGATATGTTTTAGAAAAAAATATGCTATGAACATTTAAAATCAGTATTTTATATGTGGGAGTGTCACTGCGCCATGAACTGACAGGCGGGTCTTTTCAATCAGATGTCATCTAAATGGGCAATCTGGGATTCAGAAGAGATTTTCTCCTAGAAATGTTATAAAGAGCTATTTATTCACAGTGGCCATGGTGGCACACGCCTGTAATCCCAGCACTCGGGAAGCTGAGGCAGGAGGATCGCTTCCAGGTCAAGGCCAGCCTGAACTGTATAGTGAAATCCAGTCTCAAAATGAAAAAAAGAAAAAAAGAGCGGTTCACTCTCCTCCTTCTTATTGAATTATCCATCTCATCAGCCACCGGAAGGTGCCTCCCGCCTGAAGGACGCAGCCTGTCTGATTCATTCTGTCGCCCTCACGACTTAGCTTTAGCAGAATGAATGACCCAAAGAAACTCAGGACCGGGTTAGGGTCCCACCTGCAGGCCGGAGGGGATCCCTGACACGCAGGAACCACCCTGGCCTTCCCAGGGCTGGCTTTACGGGGCAGCTGCGGGCACTGGCGGGGAGCCTGTTCCCGGCCTCGCCCCAGACGGCCTCTGATTCAGCCTCCCCGGCCGGGGCTGGAGTCCGCCCTGGGCCCGGGCCTGGAGGATCCGATGACTCAGAGCGCGTGGGAAACAGATGAATGGAGGTGCTGCCAGAGGCCCTGAGCTCTGGCCGGGCTGGGGAGGCCAGGGTCTGAAACTGGGAGGCGGTGGGGCCGGGCGGCCCTGCGGCTCCCACAATAGGAGGAAACGGAGGTGAAGGGCGCTGCAGGGAGGACGGACCGGAGGCGCGGCAGCCCCGGCGGGGAGAGGAAGCCGCCAGCCCTCCACCGCTCCTCCGGGCGGAGGGGCGCTCTCCACCTCCGCCGCAGCGACGGGCTGGCCTGGCGGCAGAGGGCCACGAGGCGCACACAGGGGCTACCGGGCGCTCCCGTCGTCGTGGAGGCAGAAGTAGCTCGTGTCGGGTAACTGCGAGCTGAGCCCCACCGCACTCTAAGTACTGTGCGTGCGCGGTTCACGTTTCCTGGTGTCGGCTCCCAGCTTGAGAGTTTCAGAGACGAAACAGACAGAAGAGAACAGGGAAGCCCGAGACACTTTGCAGTTTTGTTTGATTGTTACCTCAGATAAACTGACGTGCTTTTTTTGGAGATAGGGTCTGGCTGTGTAGCCCGAATGCACAGCAGCCGTCCCGCCTCAGCCTCCGAGTGCTAAGATGACAGGCATGTGCCACGCAGCTCGGCAGAGCTTTCAGGCGATCAGTTTCCCTCATCTGAGTACGTGACTGTCCTACTGGAGGTCGGGTCAGGTGCCACACACAGGCAAGCTGGCCCTGCCTGCAGGCAGCCTTGCCCCCGCCTCTGAGCTGTGACTGGGCCGATGACTGGTGCCCGGGCTGTCTCTCCTGTCCCGCAGAAAGGACAGAGCAGTGTCTACCTCAGAGGCAGCTGCCGCACACACGGACCTGTCTGCCCGCGGCAAGTGTTCCACGTCCACCATCAGCACCGCCAGGCAGCACTAAACTGCCACGAAGAAGTTCCCACAGGGAAACAGCAGCACTGTCTGCAGTCTGACGCCCATGAGGACCCTTCCAGCTGGGTGGTGTGGCGGCCGCACCTGAAATCCTGCGACCTGGGAGGCTGCAGCACGAGGATCACAAGTTCCGGGCCAGCCTGGGCGACTCACAGAGAAACCGTGTCAAAATAAACACAGAGAGCTGGGGTTCGGCTCAGTGGTAGTGTGCTTGTCCGGGGAGTGCGAGGCCCTAGGTTCAATCCCCGGCACCCCAAGATGACGGTGATAGCTGTGTTTTTTGCCTGAGTGATGCCATGGGCTTTCCCGGACATGTCCTTCCCGCTGCCGAAGGCAGGACCTCCCAGCGCCTCTGCCACAACTCCCCCCAGCACTCCTGAGGTGCTCTGAAAAATGCAAATCACCACTGTGCGGACATGCAAAAGCACCCTGGCCATCGCACCCTCCTGCCGGGGTCTCCCTCGCATCCCGGACACTGCGCCCCAGACCCGATGCTCCTGCGCGAATGCTCCGCCACCGAGCTGCAGCCCACTCCGACCCTGTCGATGCTGGGCGTCAATTCCTGCAGAGTGGACATCCATGCAGGGCATGAAACAAGTTGGGGAGGAACAGTTAAATAATAAAATCAGGTACCAGGGGTCTGCAGGCCATGTTGTTTTATTATACTTAACCCCCGATTTCTCTAAGGTATTTCAGAGTCAGCCAGGGGAAAATACTGCATTATTTTTCTGCTTCTGAACTTTCCTCCAAAGTATTACGGAACTCAGGTAGTTCTCTTCTGTTATATATATATTTTTTTCATTTGCTAGTTCCAATCCTTAAAACAATACATATAGTTGAAATTTTAATATCAAGTTTTCCTCTAACATAGAGGAAAACTAATTATTGCTAAGTAAATAATACCCCCTAAACAGAGGTTTCTCTTTATGCCAGGTAATTATACCCCCAATATGCAAAAGTCAAGAGTAGTCTGATGTTTTAGGTTAAAGAACACGCTTGGTAATTAAAAAAAAGAACTCTGTTTTTAAAGAACATATGGCAAATACTTTTAAGTGCACCTCTGCATAATGATTTTAGCGAGGAGGTAGAAACTAGGAGGGTACTGTAGGAAGAACAGACACACATTTGAAACATGTACCTGCCTGATTTGTTTGGGAGATGACTAATGCCTCAACACGTGAAAATCCACATGCTGTCTGTGTATAAAATATGACTTGATGGCCAGGCGTGGTGGCGCACATCTGTAATCCCAGCACTTGGGAGGCTGAGGCAGGAGGATCGTTGCAAGTTGAAGACCAGCCTGGGCTACAGCCTACAAGGCTACCAGCCTCAAGGCTGACCTGAACTGCATAGTGAGACCCTGGCTCAAATAGACAAAAAAAAAAAAAAAAAAACAGTTGGACAAATGGCTGGGGATTTAGCTCAGTGGCACAGCACCTGCCTGGCAAGTGCAGGGTCCTGAATTTGATTCCTAATACCAAAAAAAAAAAAAAAAAAAAAATAGTTGGACAAGCAGGGCACGGTGGTGCACACCTGTAATCCCAGCATTCAGGAAGCTAAGGCAGGAGGATCACCTTGAGTCTGAGACCAGCATGGGCTATACAGTGAACTCAAGGTCAGCCTGAACTACATAGAGAGACCATGCAGGAGACTGGCTCAACAGGGCCTTGAAAAGTGGGGATCCCTATTTTTAGGAAAAGTCCCAGGCAACTCCCCAAATCTGGCAAGGAGGGAAGCACAGACCCTCCTTAACCTCACAGTACAAGCTGCCATCAAAGGCAAGGGCTCTCCTGGGTTGGAGGTGGGCGGAAGTGCCCCATGCCCACCCCTGCCCCAGTGTCCCTGTGCTTCCATGGAAGTGATGCGGCAACGCAGAGCAGGTGGGCTCAGGAACAGCCACGCCCCCTCTGGGGCACAGATGTCTCTGCAGCCTTCCCAGCTCGGACCAGCACTGGAGAAGGCTGGTGCCCGGAGCCTGGGGCAGAGATGTTCTCACTGCAGGGGCCGGAGGCCAGGCACGGAGCTGCGATGCAGCCTCTCAGCACCCAAAACACTACCTGGAGTCAGTCTACTCTGCTGCACAGCTCCCACGCCTGTCTATGCAGACACCGCGCATACTGCACAGCTTTGCTGCCAACCACTGCATTTGGGGGTGGGACAGGAGACACCTGAGTAGCAAACCCCGAGGGCCATACCCAGTAATGCACAAGCTCTACCACTGAGGTTCACGCCCAGCTAACAGGCTGCTTTGAACGAGACTGGTCTCATCTCTAAAAATTATATGCAGTGTGTCAGGGCCGTCAGGGACAGGTGCCCAGGCTGCTGAGCACACACACTGGCAGCCTTATGGTCGTACAACGCAGCAAACCTCTCAACTGGCATCACGCTGCTGGGACCCAAGGGGGAAACATACTCTGCTTTTTTACAACTTTTCAAAAATGCAGACAAGGGCTCATTATGTAGTTCAGGCTGGCCTTGAACTCACCATACTGTATGTAGCCCAGACTGAACTTACGGTGATCTTCCCAAGTTCTGAGATTACAGGTGTGTATCCTGCCCTCAGTTTGTCTGGGTTTTTTGTTTGGTATTAGTAAAGGTCGACAAACCATCCTTTCTTACATTCTTTCAAAAATTACATTTCATACTCATCCAGGAAGTGGCTTTTATTTGAAGCAGTGGGGATTGAACCCACAGCTAAGCACATCCTCTACCACTAAATTACTCCTCCAGGGTTAGGTGAAGTAAAGGAGTTTTGGACTAAAACTCAGAACATCAGTGTGTTACGTTTACCTCTTAGTAGCTCCAGAATTTCCATTCCTTAATCTGTAAAATGGGTATAATAATACACTCTGACCTTTCTATTTCACAAGGTTTTTTTGTTTTTGTTTTTTGTCTTTTAGAGACAGGGTCTCACTACGCAGTTCAAGCTGGTCTTGAGCTCACTTTGTAGCCCAGACTGGTCTCGAACTCACAACCAGCCTCCTGAGTGCTGGGATTACAGGCGTGCACCACCATGCCCGCCTCAGGAGGGTTTTGAATAAAACAAAGATGAAAGGCAGGTATGATGGCACATGCCTGTGACTCCAGCGCACCAGAGGCTGAGGCAGGCGAATCACAAATTCAAGGCCAGCCTGGGTTACAGAGCCAGATCCTATCTCAATCACTTTTTTAATGTAGAATATTTGTACCAATTATAAAAAGAAACAAATTATGAGCTATGCAGACACCATGCTAGATAAAGGAAGCCAGGCAAAGCCCACATGAAGAAGGGGGTCCGATGTAATCGACGTCCAGAGCAGCCTAGTCTCCAGAGACAGAAGGTAAGAGAGCAGATGAGTGGCTGCCCGGGGCAGGAGAATTACAAGAAAATGCAAAATGACTGCTGCCAAGTGCAGGGATTTCCTCTGGCTTCGTGGAAATACTTCAAAGCGAACTGTGGTGATCTTCCACAACTCTAAGTATCCTAAAACCAACCAAACTGGAGACCTGCTTTTGGAGATAGGGTCTTACTGTGTAGCCCAGGCTGACCTTGAACTCACAGTGATCCTCCTGCTTCAGCCTCCTGAGCGCTGGGATTACAGGCGTGCATCACAACACCCAGCCCTGAACTGTACACTCTGACAGAATTGTACAGTTGAGAATTTTATCTCAATAAAAGGCTTAAAAACGCAACAGGAATAGTGAGTGTCTATTGATTTCTGCAAGGCAAAGTCTCTTTTGCGTGTTTACAGAGCCCAGATACGATCCGCATTTCTGGTTCTCACTACTATTTTCAGAGTCCTTATTTTGTCAGCTAAATTAATAAAATTTAACTTTTACAGAAAGGACTGGCAGTTGAACACAAAACTTTTAAAAGGCAGAAAGTTTTTTTTTTTTAAAGTAATCATCTTGCTCATTTAGATTTCTAACTACGAACCTGGCATTTTTTCACTGTGACTTCAGTAGTTATTCTTCCAGAAAGACCAAAAAAAGCAACAAAAACTAAATATTACCGGGCAGGGCAGTGCACCCTGGAATCCCAGCACTCCACTCAGGAGGCTGAGGCAGGAGGATGGCCGTCAAGTTGGAGGCCAGCAGGGGCTACATTTCAAGACCCTGTCTCAAAAAAACCAAAGTAAAAAGAAAAAGAAACTAAATACTAAGTCAGCTCCAACAACTACTGAGCTACCGAATTCCACACAGTGTACTAAGCTCTCAAAAAACAGATGCCGCCACCCTTGAACTCAAGGAGCTCAGCATGAGGTTGGGGGAACAGTTTCAGTGCCCCTGGTAAATGCGCCGACGAAGGTGCAGCCCGTGGCCGGCGCTGGCGGCTTCCGTGAAGAGGACTGGAGTGTCCTCCCAGACCTGAGCTGGACAGTGACACTACTGTCTACCCGTGACGGCAGAACAGCAAGTTTGATGAAATACTCTTCTCAACCGCTGAGACCAGCAGACAGGGCCACAGGCTCAAACCCACATCTGCACGGCAAGATGGGTCCTGGCGGCCAGCGAATCCCCTGTCCCTCGCCCTCCAGCTCTGGTGAGTTGCGGGCTCTGCCGCTTCCCGGGAGCCGCTTATCTGAAGGAAAGGGAACTCAGCGGCTGCAGAGGCCCTCCAAGGCCTGCGGATGCATCTAAGCTTTGCCGCTGTTTCACCACACTCCCTGTTCCCACACGAAGCCAGGCACGCAGCAGGTGGGATGTGCTATTACCCACCTCCAGTCTTAGGGTGAGCAACTTCAACTTTTGACCTGGATTTCCTCTCTGGTAAGGAGTTCATCAAATGAATCTGAATGTCCTGGCTCATGCCTGCAATCCCAGCACCCAGAAGGCTGAGGCAGAAAGATCATAGTGAGTTCAAGG
>NW_004955436.1:20937224-20939110 GCF_000276665.1 Chinchilla lanigera | reverse complement strand
CCCCCGGTACTGGGAATTGAACTCACGACCTCGAGCTTGCCAGGCAGGCGCTGTGCCCCTGAGCTAAATCTTCAGCCCCACACATACTAATGGAGAGTGCTCATTTGATGACCAGCCTAAACAGGAGCAAAATGACATCAAAATGCAGCTGGTACACCGGAAAAAAAGTTTGAGGCATGTATTCATTCTTTATTTATTTATTTGCTAATGCACTATTCTAAAACAATCCTGACAGACGCTAAACAGAATTAAGGCATAGGCATAATTTTCAGCATATAAAAACGTTAAGTGAAAAGTTGGCGGAAAAAAAAACCTAATAATGTCTCTACAGTTTGGCTTTCTTCTCTGTATATGCACTTAGACTCTCAGGCATAATTACATTTAATAAAAGCCTTCTTCATGATTACAAAAAAATGATTAGCCAGGACTTCTGGTATGAACTCAAAGCCATTTACAACTCAGAGTTGTGTGAAGTTTTCAAAAGAATTTTTTTTTTTTTTTTTGCTGGGCATGGTGGCACAGCCTGTAGTTTCAGCACTTGAGAGGCTGAGACAGGAGGATCACTTTGAGTGTGAGGCCAGCCAGGGTTACATAACAAGATCTTGCCCCCCGCCTCCGCCAAAACAAAACATTATTTTGGTCACTATACAGAGAATTTGAAGGATTTCTGGCTGTGGACAGTATAGCCTATTGGGACATACGTACAGTAAAAAGAAGTGATACATTTAAATGCAAAACAAAACTAGCAAAGCAACAATTCTTCAGCTTCAGGGAGTTTTTACTTGTTTACTTTTTAAAGCTCTTAGTTTTTACTTTTTAAAGATCTTTTTAAAGGCTTTCTTTCGTGTCTGTAAACTAAGGCAACATCTCACCACAACCCAGACCATTCGTCCCACTTGTCACGGTGGAATTCGAGTTCGGGGCAGGAACACACACCCTGCTAGAAACGTAGACACTGCTCAGGAGCCCCCGGGGACCACAGTGGGGACTAGACATTCGCCAAGAACGACACATCCTTGTGCATGAGGCCATCACACACACCAAGCAGATCCTGATCGCGTCCCAACTACTCCCACCCATCGCCTTGCCACCCCGCTGCGTCCCCTCCCACTCTCCGCGGTCAAGAACTGTCCACAACCCCTAGGGACGTTTGGACAGCACAAAGCATCACAAGCGAACGGCACGACCGGCAGAGAGCCGGCTTACAGCCAGCAATCTCACTGGAAATGAGCTACTCAAAATCTGAACTCGGTTGTAAGGTGCTGAAGCTTAACACACTGCTGCGTTTTTCCAACCAGCTGGAAAACAAGCAATTCCAGATTCCAGGCGAAGCGGTTTTAAGAGAGGCGCGTTTCACCCAGAGCTACTGAAATCTAGGCGTGGGTGTGACCAGTATCTGCGCGCGGCCTCGAAATCCATCCACCACCTCCAATTCACTCTTCCCTCGGGACGAGGACCCCGTCTGCATCCTTACAGGGAGCGATCACACCCGCTTCACACGGAAAGTTTCTCCGCGTTGGGGCAGCAGGAAATTCCAGTTGCTTCATTCACCGGAGTCAGCGTGGCTGCTGAGTGAGACGCGTGGGGGGACCTCGGGGCCAGGTCACACACTGGCTTTTCAAGTTTGTGGGAGGCCAGACCGAGACGAATGGGCTCCGAGTTCAGGCTCAAGGTCCGGGCCTCCGAACCAAAAGCGCCGGTGGAAACAAACCTCGGCGCCCAAAGGGAAAGCCCTGAACTAAAAGCAAGCCCCGGGCCGCTGGGAACACAGGTCCAGGGAGTGCACCGCGGGCGGCGGTGACGCCACGCTCGCTGAGGTCCCACGGCGCCGCCCGGGGTCCCAGCGCGGTGCGCGCTCCGTCCACGTCCGCGCCCCGCGGCCTCTC
>NW_004955436.1:20930843-20936357 GCF_000276665.1 Chinchilla lanigera | reverse complement strand
ACCCCTCGTCCCCTCGCGGCCCGCGGCGGTGGGCAGGGCCCGGGGGAGGGGAGGGGACCCGCTCACCTGCGCGCCCCGCCCCTCGTCTGACCGGGGGCTTGGGGGGGCACCTGGGTGGACCCCCGAGAGGTGTCCTTATATGGTCCAGAGACCCGGGCTTCTGTAGCCAAAAGCTCCGAAGATCTCTTTTAAGAAGGCTGGAGGAGCACCTACAATCCCAGCACTCGGGAGGCTGAAGCAGAAGGAATTCAAAGCCGGCCTGGGCTACACAGTGAGTGCGAGGCTAGCCTGAACTGCATAGCGAGACCCTGCCCTCCCCTGAAAAACAAGAAGGCTGGAAGAGAGTTTTTCTTAGCAAGATGACTCCGGGGCTCCTCCCCACGCACCCCTGAGTGGTCCGGGGTTACACCTGCCTACTTCTTCCCCCAAAGCCTGGAGTTGGGCGGCAAGAGGTAAAACCTGGGTCCCTGACTGAGGGCCGAAGATGCTAAAGCTGAGCGCTCTTGAGCTCGTGGTCACGGACACCCACCAACTCAAGCCTTCTGGTGAAAGGCATTTGGGGAGACTGAGCGCAGTATCCGGAAGCTAAAATCCAACTGGCCTCATCGCTGTTTGCTCGGAGGAGGGATCTCAGTTGTTTACTTTGGGAGCCAGTTTCCCGCGGTGCGGCTGCGGGTGCTGTGAAGTGCGTTCCTTCTCTGCGCAACCAATCTGAAGACCAGTCGAGATAAAATCCGGTAGACAGAATCTGTTTTTTGAGACAAGGTCTGCAGTGTAGCCCAGGCTGGCCTCGAACGCACGGTAATCCTCAGTTCTCGGCCTCCCAGGGTGCTGGGATTACAGGTGTGGGCCACCTCACCCAGCTCTCTGTGTCAGATTGCAGCCATTCCACTGGGCGTGGTGCCTCATTACCGCGTCCCATTGTTTTGATTTGCACGGCTGTGATACTTAATGACATTAAACGTCTTTTTATGTAGTTATTGGCCACTTGTTTATCATTAGAAAAAAGATCACACCAAACTGGGCGTGGTATCACAGGCCTGAAATCTCAGCACTGGGGAAGCTGAAACAGGAGGGTCTTGGCCAGTTTAAGGCCAGCCTGGGTTACATAGTGAGTTCAAGGGCAGACGGAACACATAACAGACACCCCATCATAAAAAAATACAACCCAGGAAACTAATGTCGCAGGCATAGCCCTCCACCCTACTGCCACAGGGTTCTGCACCTCCTCATGTGGGACTGAGTGTCCTCTGTGGGCCAGCAGCACTGACTGTGCTCACCAAAAGGTGTCCAGAAACCTAGTCCAGCGGCTTGGATGTGGCATCAGTGCCCCAAGGCTTCGTGTGTTAAAATTTCACCCTGCGATGAGGCACTAGGGGAGAAGCAAGGCCTCAGAGGCATTTAGGATCCAGTGAAAGGCGAGGATAGGGCCCCGGGACTGAACCTGGTGGCTTTATAAAGGAAGGACCAGAAGAGACCCAAACACATCGTGTCTCTGGCCATGAGATGCCCTGCCCCAGCCCTAGGCTCTGCCAGCCGAAAGGCCTTCGCCAGGGCTGGGGGCACAGCTCAGTAGCTGGCTGACTGTGAGCTTAGCGTCCACACACAGACACACACAATGTCTTCCCCAGGTGCAGCCCTTCAGCCTCCTGCCTGTAAATCCATAATCTAAAATAACTTCTTTCTTTACAAAGTTAGCCTTTCTCAGGATCTCATGACAGTCGTGCACAGCAGACTAATGCATCTTCCCTTTTGAGACGGAAGATTTTGCATGAATTTAAAGTTAAAGCCTTCAAGGACGCTTGCGGCTTGTGCCGGGCTGAATTACACTATGACCTCAGGCCCCAGTGTTCCCGGTGCTGGGGTTCTGGGGTGTCTTTCTAGAGGTGGTTTCTAGGTTCTTTCTGTCCTGGACAAAGAATTGGTCAGGATAAGCACAACCTGTAGCAGGGGTTTACATGTACTAAAGGTAGGGGAAAACATGCTCTGCAGAGCGAGGCCAGTTAAAAGTAGGAAGAGCCGTGAGTGCACTCTGCGGGGTGAGCGTGGAGCATTGTGGGAGCACAGCGGGCTCGAGCTCAGTGGCGCCATCTTTTGTATCTCCCACGCCTCAGGCCGGGGTCAGGTCTATCAAAAGCCGGCTCCAGGCCTTTTGTATTATTATTACTTAAATTTATTGGTGCATTTTAGGTGTACATAACGATCACATTCATTATAGGGAATCTGTACCTGTACATGACATATCTTGATTCCTCTTTTCCCATTCCCCTCCCTTCAGCCCCTCTTCCCCTCCTTATTTACAGAAGTTTTATTTCCATCTTTTCCCTTCCTTCCCCCTCTGCTCCCTAGTTCCCCTTCCCTTTTGAACAGTTTCTTCCTATTTCACATTTGGTCCCTTTTTTATGCTTTCAGTTTCTCACCCCAGAGAAACAATGCGGTATTGAGTTCTCGCGAGAAAACTGAAGATAGCTTTCTCTGATTGGTCCCAGATGCGGAACTGTTTTGCACTTTTTCTGGATCTCAGTGATTGACACATCACACCCACTTGCTCAGCCAGTTTGCTACGGCCTAATATGCCTCATTAAGGGAATATTTAGACCTTTTCAGTACTTGTTACTAGACAGTATCTACAAGTTACACTTACCATACAGAAGATGAGCACTTTACTTATTTTATTTTTGTGAAACAGGATCTCACTAAGTAGCTCAGGCAGGCTTTGAAGTCACGATGTAGCCCAGTCTAATCTCAAACTCTTGGTAATCCTCCTGCCTCAGCCTCCCAAGTGCTGGGCTTACAGGTTTGGGCCACCACGGCCAGCAAGAGCTTTTCATTTTACACTTGGAAGTGCGCAACGACTACTCTGAAACTCAGTCCCTCCTCTGGGCAAAAGACTACAGTGAACTCAGTGTGCTTGTGAAGGTTAAAAAGTCTTCTGTACTTAAAGAGCTCAGCACGGTTCTAGACCCAATACATGTTAGGTATTATTTTTCTTATACTTACTGCAGAATGTATTTGTTTACTATTTCTACTTGAATATCTTTTATAAAATGTGGAGATGTCATAGTCTAGGGTTTAGTCTCTGTGACTATTAATTGTGGTGTGATAAACCCTCTCACTCAGCACGGTGCTGTAGGCCGGTACTGCTGCCTGTTTCCAGGCACCTGTACTGCAGCTCCAGCCAGACAAACCCTCCCCTCAAAGCCGACCTGCAGGCACTTGGCTTCTCTGTAGGTCTGGGAGTGAATGTCTAACTGGTCCTCCACCATAACCTTGAAATCGCTACGTTGTGTCCTAATTGCTCTCGCACAGCTGCCTGCCTCTGCCCCTGCACCAATCACAGCTTCCCATTTTGCGTCCTGTGGAGTAATATATGAAGCAGACCAGAACGACGCGAGGTTTCCACAGAAGTCAGTGCTACCACTTCGTGGTGAGGCTGTGTCTGATAACACCGGTTCTCAGAGCCGTAGTTCCTAAGAACTGAGAACCAGTCGGGTGTGGTGGCCCCTGCCTGTGATCCTGTCCTAGGCCACTGAGTCAGGTAGAAATATTACAGGCAGTGAGACGGGGCAGGCCCTCGAAAAAGCCAGTATGAAAGACAAGGCACCTTGCAACTGCGGGAGAGACAGGCACTCCCGCTGTGGGCCAGACCTCCAGACAAAAGATGCACCCACATACTTCCCTAAGGGTGGACAGCGGGGATTGATATTCTAAATACGCATCCATCACCTTGAAAAAGCCAGGAAGAGTCACTAACCCAGCTCCCTCCAGAAAAAGCCCCTGTTCTGTATTCAAGCCTGCTTGCTCTGTGACTCGCTTCCTCATTTGATCCCTATTTAATCGATTTTGCCTGAGCAATTATGCTTGTCATCTTATTGGCTGACCATAGTTTGTCCCGCCTCATGCCCACCTAGCAAGTTCCCATGTTTTCCGCCTTGGACCCACTTCACCTCATAGTTTTGCTCTGTAAAAGTCCCTGGAAGGGTCGGGAGGTAGCTCTGTGGCACAGCACCTGCTTGGCAAACGAAAGGTCCTGAGTTCGATTGCCAGTACCAGGGGAAAAAAAAGTCCCTGGGAAAGACAGGTTCCTGGGCAACCCACTCGGGCCCCCCTTCTGTCCCTCTCTCAGACAGGAGCTTTCTTTCCCTCAATAAATATATTCTGCTCTTAACCACCACTGTTTCTAAAATTCATTCTTCGATTTTAGAGAACATGAACTCATCCCAAATATCTTTCAGGTTGAGAGTTTCTTTTGCCTATATCAATCCCAGCACTTTGGAAGGCTGAGGCAGGAGGCTCCCAAGGTCAAAAGTCTGAGACCAGCCTGGGCAATCCTGTCTCCAAAAAGTAAAAAATAAAAGCCATTAAAAGATGTGTTGGACATGTAGCTCAGTGCACAGGCGCTGGATTTAATCCCTAGTATGGCAAAAAAACAGAAACCTGAAAGGGAACCCCAAGGCTGTAAGCAACGCGTGTCCATAAAATGGTGGCCTGCGCTCACCATTCAGTTTCCAGTTCACAAACCTGAGAGAGGAGGAGAGGAAAACGTCTGTGAAGTCAATTCCACTGCCAGAGATGCAGGACCTACGACCTATGTGTGCTAGAGAGCTAGAAATAGGTACACGTTTAAGACTACAAATCTAAGTGCAAAGTATACACATTTTCCAGTTCTGATATTTAGGACAAGTCATTACTTTATTTTTTTTGTTACTCTATTAAAAGAGGAATTAAGATGTGCTACGTACAGTACCAATTCCATGCAAAGAACATAAACATTACACACTGCAAACACGTACTAGTACATAAGTCTACCCAGTGCATGTTTAGGACTATATTACCTCCTCCTGGGGGAAAAGCGGCAGACTCATGTGAGATGGATGTGGTGTAGCCCTGTCTGTCCATGGGGGGCTGCTGAGAGAGAGAGGCAGAAGGACTAGGACAGGGACAGGGACAGAGGCAGAGAGCCAGCTCTGCCCATCCGCGAGATTCAGTAAACCCAAGCAGCTACTCACAGCAAGTGGTAATTCTCCTGGTTAAAGCTAGCACTGGTCTTTGATGAAGCCAGGAAGATCTTAAAATGCAACTACGATGCCCCCTCCCCAACTCAGAGACCTACAAAGCGTTTCAGCTTTAGGCTTTGTCTTCGTGTTGTTTTGGCCTGAGCTACCTTTAGGGTTATCCCGGTGAGGCCAAAGGCCGGTTCCTGCCTTCCTCTCCAGCCGGTTTCCTGTCTCCTCTCCTCCCCCGCTCCCGCCTCCCGACCTTGTGACCCAGGCCTGGCCGGGAGAGTGTCACTGGGGACACCCTCCCTTCGCTCTTCTCCAGCTGGCTGGAATACGTGGGCGTGGGGTCACTTCCTTGACAAGACTCCCCCCCCCCCCCCCCCCGGCACCGGGCATTCTCATGGGGCGCTCATCTCAGGAACCTACATCCTCCGATGGTTAGGTATATTGCCAGCATCAGAGTTCTTTGGAAACAATCTACTCGGGTGGTTCTTTAGGAGGGTTTAATACAGAG